>NC_135232.1:955717538-955857538 GCF_051348905.1 Ranitomeya variabilis
TGAGGATTCCAGTGATCTGACATCCATCGATATACAAGTTATTGCATACCTTAACGATAGGTGATAATTCCTATGTTCAGGAATAAAAGTTATAGCGTAAGGAGCTATATAAGTATCCTGAATGATCCTTTTCTCATGTCTTAAAGGCAAAGCTCCTACTTAAAAACATACTCAGAAACCATAGAAAATGAAATTCTGTATAAAATATCTTTTGGAAACACAATATTTAGCCAAGCACCCAGCACAGCCTCCTTAAAGAGAATCTGTCACAATCTGAGAGCAGACAGTGGCTATGATTTCAGTGATGTGTCACTTTCTAGACTGCTTGCTTTAATTTTGATAAAATCACAGCTTTATCAGTAGAAGATTACTACTAGAGGACAAGTAAACCTGCAGCCATTCAGTCCTCTATATTTATGAGCTATGTATAACCCCCACCCCACCACGGATTGGCAGATTTCTGCCTATGCACAGTGTACACAGAGAGATGTCTAGCGTTCAGAGAACTGCTAGATGTGCGGCATATAAAACAGTGATTTTATAAAGAATAAAACAAGCAGCCCAGTTAGGGCCTGTGAACACGTTGCAGATTTATCACAGTTTTTCTCCGTAGTTGTGTTATAAAACCTGAAGGGTTTCCTGATGTCAGCAAAGTGAATGAGAATCCTGACGTTGCTTATTTATGACTTGCACAGATTTAAATCTGCAGTATGTCTATTCTTTCTGCAGATTTCACTCATACTATTGAGTGGGATAAAAACCGCCCCCAAAACACAATTAAAAGCGCGGGGCAAAAAGCATCTATTTTAAGCAGCACATTTCTTGCCAAGAGATGCAGAAATTTCTGCACCAGATACTGAACATCTACACATACCCTAAATGACACATCGCTGGAATCAGGATCTCTATCCCTACATCGTGCTGCTCTCAGATTGGGTAGAAAAAAATCCAGTGACAGATTCTCTTTAAGATTCCATGCATAGGTTCTTGGTTGTAGCATACTCAATACTCACAGGGATTTTAAATAATGCCCATAAAAGATGCTTGCTTTGCCTTTTTCTGTACCTCCCAGCACTGAGAAGAAAGCAGAGGGCATATAAAGCAACCTGTCAACCAAATCCTATAGAGACTGTGGCCACTGGGAATTAGAAGACTAGGGTCAAAGGAAGCTCCTTAAATGCACACATTCACCAACCTACTCATACAGAGACCTAGGTGGAACATATATTTCTTTTTTGCGTCTCCCAGGATTTGTGATTATTGCATATCTTGTCTCCTACCTGTTGTGATGCACACAATCATTGATGTTGAGTTGTATCACAAAATTTTGGACTGATGATTCTGCCCTATCCACGTTACGTAAACATTCATTAGACCATTGTAGAACCGGACCCTGTGCACTGATAGGGTAAGTTCTGATTCCGCACACTGCTATATGTCATCACATATATCAAGATTTCACGAGTTTGGCATTAAAGTCGCCACTATAAATTGGTATATTACCTGACAATTTGAAGAGGAGTTCTGAAGCCATCTTCACAGAGATGTCTTGGCTGAACAGGTTCCCCTCGGGAATAACTCTGCACTCTGGCATCTTCTGCAAGTGCTCGTTTTTTTCTTGCCTTAATAAAGTGCTGTAACCAATGTTTTGTCTGGGGGAGACGGAAGAGTCAGGGATGTCAACCTCCATGGGTTCTTCTTTAATCTTCACAGTCTGCGCATCCTTACAACTTTCAGCTACACAGGGATGCAGAAAGAAATTCAATTACAAACTGTACTTTACTGAAAAAAAAAAAAAACAACTGTGCGAATCCGATCTGATCTCCGTGCCTGTACAGTCTAAAAGACTGATTCTGAGAAAGACAGCTAAAAACATAAAATTCTAAACTTTTTATGGCGGAATTCTTCTTTACAATCCTGGAAAATTGAGATTAAACCAATACAAAAATTAACATTAAAAAGGAATGAATAGGACAACAGAAAATGACCTATTACTTAAAGGGAATCTGTCATCTGAATTTGGCGGGACCGGTTTTCGGTCATATGGGCGGGGTTTTCGGGTGTTTGATTCACCCTTTCCTTACCCGCTGGCTGCATGCTGGCTGCAATATTGGATTGAAGTTCATTCTCTGTCCTCTGTAGTACACGCCTGCGCAAGGCAATCTTGCCTTGCGCACGCGCAGTATGCTTTGCCCAACTTCGGGCAAAGCTGAAAAGCATTAGTGCGCATGCGCCGGCGCACTATGTCCCGGAAGTATTTTGCTGTGTTCCGGGACATAGTGCACCGGCGCATGCGCACTAATGCTTTTCGGCTTTGCCCGCAGTTGGGCAAAGCATACTGCGCGTGGGCAAGGCAAGATTGCCTTGCGCAGGCGTGTACTACGGAGGACAGAGAATGAACTTCAATCCAATATTGCAACCAGCGGGTAAGGAAAGGGTGAATCAAACACCCGAAAACCCCGCCCATATGACCGAAAACCAGTCCCGCCAAATTCAGGTAACAGGTTCCCTTTAAATCATATTTTTGTGTTACATTTATTTTTACAAATTTTTGGCAATGTTTTTATTCTTCTTCCATATCGTAATGTTTACTAAAAATAAAAATTAGAAATTTTGCAACTTTCGCACACGTTGCTTTATTAAGAATGGCGATTGAACACGTTTATTAAGTGGTACAAGCCACATGTTTAACTCGGCACATTTTCCAAGTGCACATCTTTCTGACATAAGAAATGCTGGCATTTTCCATGAATCTCACGGGTGGGCATGGTCCCGCTCCCTCCCCAGCTTAACCCATTTTGGCGGAATTGCAGTCACAAACATTTTGTGCGCCTCCATGTTGCGCACAAAAGTTATTTATCAAAGCGTTTTGTATCAGTTTTCTGGCTAAAACACTATGATGAATCGGCACCTAACTTGTTGTTGCTTTAGGAAATCCTCATGTATTTTTGCCACAATGAACAGACTGATACTATGCATGAAAACATGGGCTCTGGGTTTAGGAATAATGGCAGCAGGTGCTTTGGACTTAGGAGTCAAAATCTGAATATCTGCAATCAGTGTTTGCAAGCAACAGTGAAGCATGGTGGAGGGTCTTTGCAAGTTTGGGGCTGCATTTCAGAAAAGGAGTTTAGGGATTTGGTCAGGATTAATGGTTCCAATGTAATTAAAAATCATTTTCAGCGTAAAGAACAAGGAATTCTACAAGTGATGATATGGCCCCTACAGAGCCCCGACCTTAACATCGAGTCTGTGTGGCATTACATGAAGTGACAGAAGGATTTGCACAAGTCTACATGCATAGATGAAGTGTGGTCACTAGTTCTTCAAGATGCTTGGAACAACCTGTCTGTCGAGTTTCTTCAAAAACTGTGCATAGGAGAAAAGATGATGTTTTGACGACAAAGGGCGGTCACACCAAATATTGATTTGATTTACGGTAGATTTGTTTTTTGTTAATTCATTTTTAATTTTGCTAATTAGTAAAAATGAACTATTAACACTTCTATTTCTGAAAGCATTCTTACTTAGCAGCATGGGTTGTTACAATAGCTGGAGGTCTGCTGAAGACCCCCATGCCTGTCATTATGATCCTCTTGTGAAAGACAGCTCATGGCCGACGTTCAGAGAAGATTGTGATTTTAGTTATACATAGCTAGGCTGCTGGGCTGCTATGTATAGCACAAGCGATAGGATGATTGCAGCAGAAAGTCATCTAAGGGGACTATTAAATAAAACAAAAAGTGAATAAAAAAGATTTAAAAATATGAAAATAAGGAGAAAAAAAAAGACACAAAAGTTCAAATCACCCACAATTAATAACACTGGTCAACGCAATTTTTCTGGCAAAAGGTTTTAAAACATATTTTAAGTCAATTTTGGATGCTGATTACGAATATGAACTCCCTTTCTTGGCTATCACATCAGGATTTCGAGATATTTTCAATTTGTGATGAAAATTACTCCCAATGTTTTATGATAAAAACACATGATTTTCGATACTACATTTTGTATATTTTTAATCAAGGAATAACAAAGATTACAAAGTCTATGTACAGCAAATCAAATATACTTACAGAATTAAACTACAAAATATAAAAACACATATATATGGCACACAGATGAATGACAAATGGCAGTTATTTGAACTTTCTTTTCTTGGCTGATCTGTGATGTACAGCTTCTGGGTTGTCTCTCATCAAGCTCCAGCAATAGTCAGCCATCATATGTGAGTCCCACCGGCCTTGATACCGTTCTTCCATTGTTTTAATGTCCTGATGAAAAAACTCTCCTTGTTCCTCGCTCACATCCCCAAGGTTCTCTGGAAAAAAGTCCAAATGGCTGTGTAAATAGTGAATCTTGATACTCATTCTACATCCAAGATTTCGCAGACTCATTAGTAGCTCTTCCACAATCTCTTCATAGTTGTCTGCTTGTAATAATTATAGGGGATAACTCAGGAGAGTCTTTGCAGGGAACAAGACAACTACAGGACACAGTTTTATAAGTGGTAAAGTCTATATTATCACAAGGTGATTCAAACAGGTGCAGAGAGAACCTCAAGTCCACAACACTTGGTGCAAATAATAAACGCAGCTAAGGCTGGTTTCACATTTGCGTTTAAAAAAAACGCAGGTGGTGAAAAAACGCATGTAAACGCATGCAAACGCTGCGTTTTTTAGACGCATGCGTTTTTGCATGCGGTAAAAAAAACGCGGCGTTTTGACGCGTTTACATGCGTTTTTTCATGCGTTTGCGTTTTTGAAACGCATGCTGAGAAGTGTGTGACAGCTGCCAATCATCAAAATCAACTAGAAAACCCACTATAAATAGAAATAGCTAGGGTTAGGGTTAGGGATAGGGTTAGGATCCCTAGGGTTAGGGTTAGGGTTAGGGGTAGGGTTTGGATCCCTAGGGTTTGGGTTAGGGGTAGCTTTTTATTAGAAGAATGTCCTGGTCACCAGGTCACTGATAAGCCACCCCCCACCATCAAGGTGATAAAGGGATCCAAACCCTAACCCTACCCCTAACCCTAGGGATCCTAGGGATCCATAGGGATGTTGACCTGGTGACCAGGACATTCTTCTAATAAAAAGCTTTGTTTAATGTGGACACCCCAAAATATACGGTATTGCTATAGAGTACTAAAAATATTAACTCGTAGAGTATTCACTGTCATATTGTTAGGGTTAGGATCCCTTTATCACCTTGATGGTGGGGGGTGGCTTATCAGGGTGTATTCTTGTTTTTTTCTATAAAAACGCATGCGTTTTTAACGCAAGCAAACGCGTGTGCTTAAAAACGCATGCGTTTACATAGACAACAATACGTTTTTTTGCGGCAAAAAAACGCCTCTAGAAATTACTACATGTTGCATTTCTGCGACAGAACGCATGCAGCAAAAAAAAATTTTAATGTTAAACATAGGGAAAAAAAAACGCATGCATTTTTTTCTGTACAAACGCTGCAGATCAAAACGCAAGTGTGAAACCAGCCTTAGCAGTCTATAGGAAACTTCAGAGGAAAATGCAATCAAGCAGAAAGTCTATGAAGCACAGTTATTCTTGAGAATACTTGACACGAATAAATCCTTGTCTTAGTCCAGGCACAGATAGATATGCTTATTAGGCAGTTCAAATCATATCTAAGGCTACGTTCACATTTGCGTTGTGCGCCGCAGCGTCGGCGCCGCAGCGCACAACGCAAACAAAAACGCAGCAAAACGCATGCACAACGCTGCGTTTTGCGCCGCATGCGTCGTTTTTTTCATTGAATTTGGACGCAGCAAAAATGCAACTTGCTGCGTCCTCTGCGCCCCGACGCGGGCGCCGCAGCGACGCATGCGGCGCAAAACGCAAGTGCGCCGCATGTCCATGCGCCCCCATGTTAAATATAGGGGCGCATGACGCATGCGGCGCCGCTGCGGCGCCCGACGCTGCGGCGCTGGCCGCAAATGTGAACGTAGCCTTAGCTCAACCAGGGAGGCCTGGTTAATAGTCTCAGGTTATTGCAAAGCAGCAACAGCTTACATGTCCAGCAAATGCAGATGGAAGTAAACACGAGCAGCAGATGAAGGAGGATTACTGGAAACTTGTGTATACAGCAGGAGCTCAGAGCAGAGTAGCTGGATCACCACACAGGTTCACAGGAGCAGGTGTATAACCAGGGAGTAATCAGAGGTCAGGAGCTGGATGCAAGGCAGAATACTGTAGCACAGACTGAAGGCTGGGGTGGAGTTTTATAGCAGGAAGACACAGTGCACATGAGACCAAAGACGCCATCTTGGAAAAGGGCAGTAATGCACAAAGGTAAAAAATGTTCAGAGTCCTGACATTACTCCATCCTTAGAAGCGGCCTCAGGACGATCCTGGACCTGGTTTCTCAGGGAATCTCTGATGAAAATGAGAAATCTTCTGTTGGGCATTGCTGTTTTCCACAGGTTCCCAAGAGTCTTCCTCAGGGGGATATCACTGCCATCTTATCAGATATTGGAGCCGATTCCTGCGAATCCTGGAATCAATAATTTCCTCCACCACGAATTGTTCTTGCCCATCAATCACCACAGGCTGCGGAGGTGGCACAACACGTCCCTGGAAGGTATTAGGAGATACAGGCTTTAGTAAAGATACATGAAAAACTGGGTGTACCTTCATTGTCCTAGGCAGCTTCAGCCGGCAGGCCACAGAGCTCACAATACCGTTGATCTTGAAAGGGCCAATGAATTTCTGTCCAAGTTTTTGTGAAGGAACGTTTAACTTCAGATTCTTAGTTGCTAACCACACGGAATCTCCTACCTTGAACATGGGTGCAGGTTTACGGAATCTATCAGCCGATCTCTTATAACGTTCTTGAGCTGTGGTCAGGGATTCCTTCAGAACCTCCAGATTCTGTCTCATCGCAGTCAGCCTTTCCTCCACTGCCGGAACAGGAGAATTAATTGGAGACCTAGGTAAAATACACGGATGATAACCCAGATTAGCAAAGAAAGGTGTAAATTTAGTGGAGGCGCTCTGAGAATTATTATATGAAAATTCGGCTAACGGCAACAACTCCAACCAATCATCCTGGAGATGGCTGAAATAACATCTTAGATATTGTTCCAGCGTCTGGTTGGTACGCTCAGTCTGACCATTTGTCTGGGGATGGTAAGCAGAAGAGAGACAGACATTAATATTGAGTGCAGAGCAAAACCCCTTCCAGAATCTTGAAGTGAATTGTACCCCACGGTCAGAGATGATCTCATCCGGAACCCCGTGCAACCGAAAGACATTCTGTATAACCAAGTTCACTGTATCTTTAGCTGAGGGGAGGCCGGTGCATGGAACAAAATGAGCAGCTTTAGTCAGGCGATCAACTACCACCATGATTGTATTCAAGCCCCCCGATGTAGGCAGCTGCACAATGAAGTCCATTGATATAGACCCCCAAGGGCGGGACAGAACAGGTAATGGTTGTAGAAGACCCGTAGGTGCCACATGAGGAGTCTTGTAACGGGCACATACCTCGCAAGAGAGAACATAGTCCTTGGTATCCTTCAGGCAAGGTGGCCACCAGAAGAATCGGCTCAGGATCTCTTGTGTCTTCTGTACCCCCCTGTGACCAGCCAACTTGGAGTCATGTACCAACTTGAGGATCTGCAGACGGACGACCTCCGGGACGTAGATACGTCGATCTCTGAACCACATGCCACCCTTAAAGACAAGATTAATATCCACAGGTGGGTTGGCCAAAAATACATCACCTTCATAGGCCTCCCTGCACTCCTTCCACAAGTCCTGATTGTGGATAACTCCGATGAAATTGGCATCAGATAGAATGGTCTTGGATGGGGCTCCAGGTACGGAATCCGCAGCATGGATTCGGGATAAAGCATCAGCCTTCCCATTACGAGAACCTGGACGGTACGAGATAACAAAGTTAAATTGATTTAAAAATAAGTTCCAACGAGCCCGACGAGGAGAAAGACATCTAGCGGATCTAAGGAACTCTAGATTGGGATGGTCAGTTAGCACTATGATCTGTTGTGCAGCTCCTTGCAGATGATGCCTCCATTCTTTGAAAGCCACAATAATAGCCAGCAATTCCTTGTCTCCCACGTCGTAATTCTTCTCTGCTGAGGTTAGTCTATGGGAAAAGAAAGCACAAGGATGTAGCAGACCATTCTCTCCAGTTCTTTGGGAGAGAATAGCCCCCAAAGCATTATCAGAAGCGTCCACCTCCACAATGAAAGGAAGTGTTGGATCTGGGTGTATCAACAGCGGTGCTGATGTGAAACAGATCTTAAGCCGATCAAAAGCTTCTTGAGCCTGTGATGACCACTTAAAGGGCTTTTCCTTCTTTGTCAAGGAAGTAATGGGACGGACAATATCAGAAAAATTTCGAAAGAAGCGTCTGTAGAAATTTGCAAAACCAATAAAACGTTGGACCTCCTTAACGTTCTTGGGTACCGGCCAGTCAAGGACAGCCTGAATCTTACCAGATTCCATGTTCAGCCCCTGGGGAGAGATTATATAACCTAAGAACTGTATCTCAGAACGATGGAACTTGCATTTCTCCGGCTTAATATACAGATGGTTCTCTTTCAGACATCTTAAAACAGTTTTGACATGTTCTTCATGTTCCTGTAGAGTGTCAGAAAAGATTAGTATATCGTCCAAATAGATCACTACAAACTGGTCCAACAAATCTCTGAAAATGTCATTAGCAAGGTGTTGAAATGTTGCAGGGGCGTTACAAAGCCAGAAGGGCATCACAAGAGATTCAAAGTGTCCATACTGGCATCTGAATGCTGTCTTCCACTCATCCCCTGGACGAATACGCACCAAATTATAAGCCCCACGAAGATCCAGTTTAGAGAACACCTTAGCATGGTGGACTCTTTCCAGTAATTCGGGAATCAGAGGCAAAGGGTAACGGTTTCGTACGGTTACCTTATTGAGTTCTCGATAGTCAACACAGGTTCTCAGGGTCCCATCCTTCTTCTTTACAAAAAAGATAGGTGCCCCTGCTGGTGAGGAAGAAGGACGTATGAAGCCTTTGGCCAGATTTTCATCAATATACTCTTTTAAGGCTTGAAGCTCAGGTGCCGCCAAAGGGTATACGTTACCAAAAGGAATGGCTGCCCCGGGAAGCAGCTCAATGGGACAGTCATAATGCCTGTGTGGAGGAAGCTGATCTGCATTCTTCTTGTCACAGATGTCAGATAACTCTTTATAAGCTGGAGGTAAAGAAAATACCTGTACATGTGGTTCCGTAGTCGTGGACTCACGGACAGCTTCTGTTAACGCTGAGTTGCTCCTTGTTGGGAAGATAATCTCCTTGGTCTCCCAGTTGATAATTGGGTTCTGAGAACGCAACCAAGGAATGCCTAAAATCACAGGAAAATGAGGAGAAGAAATTAGCAAGAAAGAAAGTTGCTCCTAATGATTAGGCTCCAACAAAATTTCAAGGGGTACGGTCTCCTAATCCACAGGCCCAGAGATTAAAGGTGACCCATCCACTGTTTCCATGGTAATTGGAGAGGCTCTTTGCTGAATTTTAATACCATGTTCCTTGGCAAATGCGATATCCATGAAATTGCCACCTGCACCAGAGTCAATCATAGCTGAACTGGAAATCCACTGTCCTGAACACAGGATCTTAATAGGGAGAGAACAATGAGAGTTCTTTTCCTTCAGCTCCTTGGGGGGTGAAGTCATAGAAAGTGAATGGAATACAGCGTTTAAAGGCAGGCTACATTCAGAGATGTCAGATTCATCATCACAGTTGTCATACTCCCCTATTGCTGCTAGCACCTTGTTAGGCCGTCTAGGACACTTTGGACAATTGATCAAGAAGTGGTCAGACTGGCCGCAGTAGAAACATAGACTTTCACGAAGGTGATGCTCCCAGCGCTCATTGATCTCGCGCCTCTGAACGGAATCAATTTGCATGGGCACCTCCTCCACCTCCCGAGAGGTTTTACCTGCAGGCTTCTTTGGAAGGAAGGGAAAAGTTAGAAACACGGTTATATGCAGCAAATTTCTCCTGCCTACGCTCAGTAAGGCGAATGTCTATGCGCACACAATGCTGTATAAATGTCTCTAGCTCTTGTGGTGACTCAGAGCGGGCTAGTTCATCTTTTACAATACTAGACAGACCCCTTTTAAAAATAGGCAATTGTGCATAACTGTCCCAATTGGTATCTACCGCCAATCTCCTGAATTCAGTGGCATACTCAATAACAGAACGTTTAGCCTGGCGTAAAGACAACAAAGCAGATTCGCGGGTGCACGGCGATTAGGGTCATCAAACATTAATGCCATAGCGGGCAAGAAAGTTATTTAACCGTGGGTCACGAGACTCAATCATCGGATTCGCCCAGGCGAGTGCTCGTGAGGTCAGTAGCATTATTACACACAATACTTTGGATCTATCAGTAGGAAAACGGTCAGCATGCACATCAAAATATAGCATACATTGATTCACAAAGCCACGAAATTTGTCGCGATCACCATTAAATCTGAATCGGGGCACCTTAGGTGGGCCAGCTGGTGGCGGTTGCCCAGAGGGTAAAGTCACTTGTGCAGCTATTTGCGTGCTTATGTCCTGAAAAGCCCGTCCATACTGGGACTCTATGCCAGCAAGTTTGTTTTCCTGGGCTGCCATGCGGTTGCTCAAGTCCTGCAAAGTTTGTCCAAACACTTGTTGATTGTGTTCAAAGCTTCCAAACTTCTTTTGCAGACCTTCCACATTTTTCTGCAGTGATCTAATTATGGAAAACACCTGCTCTAATTTGCTTTCTGCAGTCATTGTTCCAGCAGTCTCCTTTTTTTTTTTAGGTTAGAGTATCCTGTAATACTTATAGGGGATAACTCAGGAGACTCTTTGCGTGGAACAAGACAACTACAGGACACAGTTTTATAAGCGTTAAAGTCTATATTATCACACGGTGATTCAAACAGGTGCAGAGAGAACCTCAAGTCCACAACACTTGGTGCAAATAATAAACGCAGCTTAGCAGTCTATAGGAAACTTCAGAGGAAAATGCAATCAAGCAGAAAGTCTATGAAGCACAGTTATTCTTGAGGATACTTGACACGAATAAATCCTTGTCTTAGTCCAGGCACAGATAGATATGCTTATTAGGCAGTTCAAATCATATCTTAGCTCAACCAGGGAGGCCTGGTTAATAGTCTCAGGTTATTGCAAAGCAGCAACAGCTTACATGTCCAGCAAATGCAGATGGAAGTAAACACGAGCAGCAGATGAAGGAGGATTACTGGAAACTTGTGTATGCAGCAGGAGCTCAGAGCAGAGTAGCAGGATCACTACACAGGTTCACAGGAGCAGGTGTATAGCCAGGGAGTAACCAGAGGTCAGGAGCTGGATGCAAGGCAGAATACTCTAGCACAGACTGAAGGCTGGGGTGGAGTTTTATAGCAGGAAGACAGGGCACATGAGACCAAAGACGCCATCTTGGAAAAGGGCAGTAATGCACAAAGGTAAAAAATGTTCAGAGTCCTGACACTGCTTTCTTATTCCCTAGAAAATTCTGCACCACATTACAAATGCATTCCAAGCTTTCTTCTGTCTCATTCATTGATGTGATGAAATTTGGGTCTCTCATAAGTGTTCTTATTCGAGGTCCATCAAATATTCCAGCCTTTTTCTTCTCTTCACCAAGACCAGGAAAAGTTGAACATGTATAGTTAAAGCATTCTCCACTGTGATTGAGAGCTTTGACAAACTGCTTCATCAATCCAAGTTTTATGTGTAAGGGAGGAAAGACAATGTCCTTCCTATCCACTAGAGGATCATAGATGACATTCTTATCGCCAGATGCCAAACTCTGTCGCTGAGGCCATTCAGTTTTCACCCAATGCTCTGCTGTAGCTCTACTGTCCCGTAGCACAGAAAACAAGGGTGTTATCATAACAAATGGGAAATATGCATGTTCAAAGAAAACAAAGATATTCTCACATTTATTGGGAGACTAAATGAAAACTAAATTTACCTTAGTGAACCGTATAAACCGGCACATTTCATACACTACTTATATTTATCATGGAATAAATGAAAATGGGCTATATAACTATAGCGCAAAAACGTAATGTGATAGAGAAATTATAAGATCAGATTTGAATTCAGCACCCTTAGTCTAAAACTGTTCTTAAAGACCATGCCAGAAAATTATTTTTTTTTTTTTGTAGACCAGTGTAATAAAACAAACTAAAAAAAAATAACCATATTTGGTATTGCCGAGTTCGCAGAAGTCCGATTTATCAAAATCTAAAATAAACTAATCTGTTTAGTTTAACAGGTTGTCAATTGTCTTTTGCAAAATACTGTTGATACGGTGTGGGGTTGTTTGTTTTCCTGTAACTAAACAATTCTCTACTTCAGTAGTTACTATACCATATGGTGTGTTCATATGAACCTGTTGATATGAATGTTTTTGTTGTGTATTATAAAAACAATAAAATTTTGAATGAGAAAAACTAATCTGATTGGTAAACGGCGTAAAGAAAATTAAACTTCTATTGCTACTGCAACATTGCAATAAAATGCAACAGGCGATCAAAATATTTTATCTATCCCAAAATGATATCAATAAAAACATCAGTTCAGGGCACAAAAAATAAGCACTGACACAGAACCATATTTCCCGAAAAATGAAAACTTTATGGGTCTTGGGAAAGGGCAACAAAAACAAAAATATTTTCTTAAAAATTTGCAATTTTTTTGTAACCACTTAAATAAAAAAAAACAAAAACACAAATTTGTTATCTGCTTCCTTGTACTGACCTGGAGAATCATATTACCAAGTCAGTTTCACCATATAGTGAACATGGTAAATAAAAACTCCTCAAAACAATTGTAAAATTGCAATTTTTTTGTAATTTCAACACATTTGGTATTTTTTCCCCCATTTTCCAGTACAGTTTGTGGTAGAATAAATAGTGTCATTCAAAAGTACAATTTCTCCAGCAAAAACAAGACATTATACGACTATATTGATGGAAAAATGTTAAAAAAGTTATGGCTCTTGGAAGAAAAACTAAAAACAGAAAATAGCCATGGCATTAAGGAGTTAAACTTGAAAGTTGCTTGTTGGTCATACAGTTAAACATTCGGACTATAAATTTTGGATATGGTATATGTATTTTCTCCCCAAAGCATGAGCTATCGTTTTGTCATTTATATGTTTTGTCGCTAAGTAACGGAGACGTCTACAGTGGGTATGGAAAGTATTCAGACCCCTTAAAATTTTTCACTCTTTGTTTCATTGCAGCCATTTGGTAAATTGAAAAAATAGTTCATTTTTTTCTCATTAATGTACACTCTGCACCCCATCTTGACTGAAAAAAAAGAAATGTAGAAATTTTGGTGTTGGATGTTTTGATCTCCCCGAGGTCATTCATCGTTATGTTTATAGTGTTTTCACTAGGCACTGCTCCTAATAGCCAGTTTCCTACTTCACACTGATGAGGGGCAAATACCCCGAAACAGCTGTCTGTGGATGGATACCATGTTTTGGCATAGGTGGTTTTCCTTTATTGGATGCTGCCCTTCCCGTGGTTGTTCCTTCCCGGTGAAAGAGCTGGCTATTCATTGCTTGCGTTGAGAAACACGTGATGGTGTCTCCGCGGCTTTTCTACATGCATCTCCTCAGTGCAAGACATATGGAAGCCCGGATACAGTTTGCTAAAAAACACATGAAGGACTCCTAGACTATGAGAAATAAGATTCTCTGGTCTGATGAGATGAAGATAGAACTTTCTGGTGATAATTCTAAGCGGTATGTGTGGAGAAAACCAGGCACTGCTCATCACCTGCCCAATACAGTAACAACAGTGAAACATGGTGGTGGCATCATCATGCTATAGGGGTGTTTTTCAGCTGCAAGGACAGGACGACTGGTTGCCTTTGAAGGAAACATGAATGCGGCCAAGTACAGAGATATCCTAAATGAAAACCTTTTCCAGAGTTCTCTGGATCTCAGACTTGCCCGAAGCTTCACCTTCCAACAAGAAAATGATATTAAGCACACAGCTAAAATAACAAAGGAGTGGCTTCAGAACAACTCTGTGACCATTCTTGACAGGCCCAGCCAGAGCCCTGACTTAAACCCAATTGAGCATCTCTGAAGAGACCTGAAAATGACTGTCCACTAACAATCACCATCCAACCTGACTGAACTGAAGAGGACCGGCAAGGAAGAATGGCAAAGGATCCCCAAATTCAGGTGTGAAAAACTTGTTGCATCATTCCCAAGACGACTCATGACTGTACTAGCTCAAAAGGGTGCTTCTACTCAATACTGAGCAAAGGGTCTGTATACTTATGACCATGTGATATTTCAGTTTTTCTTTTTTATTACATTTTTCTACATATGTTTTTTTTCAGTCAAAGGGGGTGCAGAGTGTACATTAATGAGAAAAAAATGAACTATTTTTTAAATTTACCAAATGGCTGCAATGAAACAAAAAGAGTGAAAAATTTAAAGGGGTCTGAATACTTTCCGTACCCACTGTAAACTAAGCCTGGATGAGCATGGATGATTTATGTTGTAATAATGTTTCCAGGGGGTCGCTAAAGAGAAAAACATGAAGTAAAGTACAGGTTAGCAGGATATCTGGGACAGGTCTACCACATATGCAGAATTGGTGGAATACAGTTGTACTCAAAAGTTTACATACCCCGGCAGAATGTTTGATTTCTTGTCCTTTTTTCAGAGAATATGAATGATAACACCAAAACTTCTTCACCACTCATGGTTAGTGGTTTGGTGAAGCCACTTATTGTCAAACTACTGTGTTTTCTCTTTTTAAATCATAATGACAATCCAAAACATCCAAATGACCATGATCAAAAGTTCACATACCCTGGTGATTTTGGCCTGAAAACATGCACAGAAGTTGAGACAAATGGGTTTGAATGGCTACTAAAGGTAACATCCTCACCTAAAAACAAAACCACGGTCAGGTAGACCAACAAAAACGTCATCCACAACTGCCAGGAAAACTGTTCGGATGCAAAGAAAAACCCACAAATAACATCAGCTGAAATACAGGACTCTCTGAAAACTAGTGGTATGGCTGTTTCAAGATGCACAATCAGAAGGCACTTCAAGAAAAATGGGCTGCATGGTTGAGTCGCCAAAAGAAAGCCATTACTGCGTAAATGCCACAAAGTATCTCGCCAAGAATACCCAAAACAGCACAGACAAGCCTCAAAACCTCTGAAACAAGGTAAGTTGGAGTGATGAGATCAAAATTGAACTTTTTGGCTACAACCATAAACCTTACATTTAGAGAGAGGTCAACAAGGCCTATGATGAAAGGAGCACCATTTCTACTGTAAAGCACTGAGGTGAATCACTGGATGTATTGGGGATGTGAGAGCTACAAAGGCACAGGCAACTTGGTCAAAGTTGAAGGAAAGATGAATGCAGCATGTTATCAGCAAATACTGGAGGCAAATTTGCACTCATTAGCCCAGATGCTGCGCATGGGACATACTTGGACGTTCCAACATGAAAACGATCCAAAAAACAAGGCCAAGTCAACCTGTCATTGGCTACAGCAGAAGCAAGTGAAGGTTCTAGAGTGGCCATCTCAGTCTCCTGACCTCAATATCATTGAGCCACTCTGAGGAGATCTCAAGAGCGCAGTTCATGCTAGACAGCTCAGGAATTTGCAGGAACTGGAGGCTGTTTGCCAAAAAGAGTGGGCAGCTTTATCATCTGAGAAAATAAAGAACCTCATCCACAACTACCACAAAAGACTTCAAGCTGTCATTGATGGTAGAGGGGGCAATACACAGTATTAAGAAATGGGGTATGTGAACTTTTGATCAGGGTCATTTGGATGTTTGGGGTTGTCATTATGATTTAAAAAGAGAAAACACAGTAGTTTGACAATAAATGGCTTCACCCAACCACTAACCATGAGTGGAGAAAAGGTTTTGGTATTATCATTCATATACTCTAAAAATGGCCAAGAAATGAAAATTTCTGCCTGGACGACATTTTTGTTTTTACAGAGCCCCCGATTTTCCATTTGTTAATCACAGTTTAAACGCTGCTGACTGGCATTATCAATTCCTTGGATATCTTTTTGTATCCCTTCCTGTTTTATACAGTTCAACTACCTTTTTCCATAGATCCGTTGACAGTTCTTTTGCTTTCAACATGACTCACAATCCAGAAATGTCAGTGGCTGGATGAAAGATGCAAGAGTCTGTCTGGATCCCAGAAACTCACTCAGCTTTTATGCACACACATTGATTATAAGCAAACAGGTCACAGGTGAGGATGTTACTCTTTAGTAGCCATGCAAACCCATTTGTGTCAACTTCTGTGCATGTTATCAGGCCAAAATCACCAGGGTATGTGAACTTTTGTTCAGGGTCATTTGGATGTTTTGGGTTGTCATTATGATTTAAAAAGAGAAAACACAGTAGTTTGACAATAAATGGCTTCAACAACCACTAACCATGAGTGGAGAAAAAGTTTTGGTGTTATCATTCATATTCTCTGAAAAATGGCCAAGAAAGCAAATATTCTGCTGGGGTATGTAAACTTTTCAGCACAACTGTATGTTAACATGATAAGGAATCAAACACTTTAGAAATATCGAGAGAAACAAAGTGAGCACATTGCGTGAGAAAGCTAAATGAGCCAAATTAACCAAACTGTGAATATTATGGCTAGCTTTGGCAATGTGGGATAAATTCAGTTGGATCTCTAAGGGTATGCATAGATGATTAGGAATTGGCAGCGCTTTGGACGCAGCACATGTCCATTGCGTCAGAAGCGCTTCCGGCTATTGAACGTAGCTGAATCCGCATGTGTTCACTGAATCGTGTGGATTCATCGCGTTCAATACATTGTCTGGGTGAAATTTCTCTTGCGGAGACTCACATGCTGCCATCTGGAAAGATGCGCCGCATGTCCGTATCCACGGGGGAGTCGCGGGTGTCTTCGAAATCCCATCCACTATGCTGTAACATGTGAGATCCCCATCTATCAGTCACAACAGAAAGTTGTTCTTCCAACCAGACACTTACAGGTCCTTCTCAAAAAATTAGCATATAGTGTTAAATTTCATTATTTACCATAATGTAATGATTACAATTAAACTTTCATATATTATAGATTCATTATCCACCAACTGAAATTTGTCAGGTCTTTTATTGTTTTAATACTGATGATTTTGGCATACAACTCCTGATAACCCAAAAAACCTGTCTCAATAAATTAGCATATTTCACCCGTCCAATCAAATAAAAGTGTTTTTTAATAACAAACAAAAAAACCATCAAATAATAATGTTCAGTTATGCACTCAATACTTGGTCGGGAATCCTTTGGCAGAAATGACTGCTTCAATGCGGCGTGGCATGGAGGCAATCAGCCTGTGACACTGCTGAGATGTTATGGAGGCCCAGGATGCTTCAATAGCGGGCTTAAGCTCATCCAGAGTGTTGGGTCTTGCGTCTCTCAACTTTCTCTTCACAATATCCCACAGATTCTCTATGGGGTTCAGGTCAGGAGAGTTGGCAGGCCAATTGAGCACAGTAATACCATGGCCAGTAAACCATTTACCAGTGGTTTTGGCACTGTGAGCAGGTGCCAGGTCGTGCTGAAAAATGAAATCTTCATCTCCATAAAGCATTTCAGCCGATGGAAGCATGAAGTGCTCCAAAATCTCCTGATAGCTAGCTGCATTGACCCTGCCCTTGATGAAACACAGTGGACCAACACCAGCAGCTGACATGGCACCCCACACCATCACTGACTGTGGGTACTTGACACTGGACTTCAGGCATTTTGGCATTTCCTTCTCCCCAGTCTTCCTCCAGACTCTGGCACCTTGATTTCCGAATGACATGCAAAATTTGCTTTCATCAGAAAAAAGTACTTGGGACCACTTAGCAACAGTCCAGTGCTGCTTCTCTGTAGCCCAGGTCAGGCGCTTCTGCCGCTGTTTATGGTTCAAAAGTGGCTTTACCTGGGGAATGCGGCACCTGTAGCCCATTTCCTGCACACGCCTGTGCACGGTGGCTCTGGATGTTTCCACACCAGACTCAGTCCACTGCTTCCTCAGGTTCCCCAAGGTCTGGAATCGGTCCTTCTCCACAATCTTCCTCAGGGTCCGGTCACCTCTTCTCATTGTACAGCGTTTTCTGCCACATTTTTGCCTTCCAACAGACTTACCATTGAGGTGCCTTGATACAGCACTCTGGGAACAGCCTATTTGTTGAGAAATTTCTTTCTGGGTCTTACCCTCTTGCTTGAGGGTGTCAATGATGGCCTTCTTGACATCTGTCAGGTCGCTAGTCTTACCCATGATGGGGGTTTTGAGTAATGAACCAGGCAGGGAGTTTTTAAAAGCCTCAGGTATCTTTTGCATGTGTTTAGAGTTAATTAGTTGATTCAGAAGATTAGGGTAATAGGTCGTTTAGAGAACCTTTTCTTGATATGCTAATTTATTGAGACAGGTTTTTTGGGTTATCAGGAGTTGTATGCCAAAATCATCAGTATTAAAACAATAAAAGACCTGACAAATTTCAGTTGGTGGATAATGAATCTATAATATATGAAAGTTTAATTGTAATCATTACATTATGGTAAATAATGAAATTTAACACTATATGCTAATTTTTTGAGAAGGACCTGTATGTTACCCAGACAGCCATTCATCTATATAGTTTCCATGTAATACTACATTGGCATTGAATAATGCCTACCTAGCTGTAGCTTCCCTGCGGCAAAGTTAACTGGCCGTATTTTGAAAGGGGCTGTCTCTGAAGGGATAACAGCTAGAAGGTTTATATTAGGTGGTAGGGCATAAAGTTGGCAATGTTTCCATTTTTTCCACTTTGCTGCTGCAGTAATAATAATTCCTTAGTGAAAATTGGATCTATGTAGGTGGAAATATCCTTTTGGGAATGTCACAAATGGCGACAAAGCAAAATTTGTTAAAAGTTCACATTCCTTACAAGAGATAGTTTTTGGAAGCCAAGATCTAAAATGCTTTTCAAGTACATGCTTTTCCCTTTAAGTCTGGTGCAGGAACGTTAAGCAGGGTGGAGAGGTCAGCCCTAATGTACCTAGTGTAGCCAGGTTTGCTCTTGTCATCCGCGCAGAAAATAACTTGAAAGCTGACCTCTGTCCCATTTAAGAAGGCAATTCCATTTCTCTTGACCTTCACAGAGGCCAAAGCGATACGGTGAGATTTCCAAATCATGAATTAAGTCTAGACTGTGTCACTTAAAATGTGTCTCTATCCACGATGAGAGATAAGGTATTTATTATTGAAGATTAGATATTGGGATGAATTCACATGATATCAGTTGTAAGGCTATGCGCACAAGCTGCGGAAGGGTGTGCAGATTTTTCCAGACTGATTTTGGTAAATCTGCAGGTAAACCACACTGCGGATTTATTGTGTTTTTTGTGCGGATTTCACCTGCGGATTCCTATTGAGGAACAGGTGTAAACCGCTGCGGAATCCGCACAAAGAATTGACATGCTGCGGAATATAAACCACTGCGTTTCTGCGCGTTTTTTTTACGCAGCATGTGCACTGCGGATTTTGTTTTCCATAGGTTTACATGGTACTGAACAACGCATGGAAAACTGCTGCGAATCTGCAGCGTCTAATCCGCTGCGGATCTGCAGCAAAATCCGCAACGTGTGCACATACCCTAAGAAGGACGGGTCCAGATCTGCTGCTGTGGGGTAAATGTTGATCAAGCAATTTTGAAAGATTGGTAAGTAACAAACAAATGAACTGATTCCAGTGCGCTAAAAGGATAACTATAAATGACTACAAACACCCCCCGGCTGCTCAAGTGGACACCAAGGGCTGAGAAACTCACCTCAAAAATTCTATGTATAGAAAAGTGGTATTGGATTGGTAAGTTGTGTTCGCTGCACAGATAACAGTGTACTGTCTGGATATTTATAGGGCAAAATGTCAGTCACCAAAGGATTCAAAAGAAAAAAAAAGCAACCAGGTAAACTACATTTTAGCAACCAGTTCAGTGGATGTTAAAAAATAGGCAAAAAGACGCAACCTGTTTGGTGTCCATAGTATCGGTATTAGGATTACAAAAATGTCCAACCACTTTACAAGTATTCTGTTTCAGCAGACATTAATTGGATCAGCATTTTTGGGACAGATGTCCTTATTGAACTCACTGTTCCAATGTACAGTCCGATATAATCGCTTTAGTGGAGAAACACCTGAGGGTTAGTCCGTGCTGTAGCCACCAAGCCGGGATACACGCCACAGTGTTCAGGGAGCGTGTGCACACTGATTCTAAGGTGAGCCACTGGCCGGGAATCCTGAACACTGCAGCATGTATCCACACTTGGCGGCTACATCATTTGCTCAGGTGAGTTGTCCCAAAAATGTTGATATAATTAACATATATTTGTTGAAACACAATACTTGTGAAGTGGTTAGACTTTTCTAGATGCCGTGTCCCTACTAGACAGGTTCTCATTAGTTTTAGATTCAGCAGCTCAGACTTAAAGTGAATCTGTCACTAGGTTTTTGCCACCTAATCTGAGAGGATCATAATCTAGAGACAGAGACCCTGATTATAGTGATGTATCACTTACTGGGCTGCTTAGTGCAGTTTTGTTAAAATCGCTATTTTATGAGCAGGAGATTATCAGTAGAGGACTAGTAAACCTGCTGCCATGTAGTCCACCATATTCATGAGCTCTGTATAACTCTGCCCCCACCACTGATTGCCAGCATTCTATGTACACTGTACATAGGCAGAAAGCTGCCAATCAGTGGGGTGGGAGGAGTTATAAAGAGCTAACATTCAGAGAACTGGTAGGTCTGCAGAAGATAAAATTGTGATTATCAAAATGACAATATGCAGCCCAGTAAGTGATACATGGCTGTAATCAGAGACTCTGTGCCTACATTATGCATCTTTTAGATGGGGTAGCAAAAGCTGGTGACAGATTTCCTTTAAATGCTTAAAGGATCTCCACTAGAGAACTACCCAATGCGGATACATTTACTGTAAAACTTGCATACATATTTCATATTTTTAATCTTAGTATTGTAAGCAAATAAAGGAATAGTAATAAAAAACAACAGACATTCATATACTAGGAGAGGGCACAAGGGATGGTAAAATAGTGCTTTCTGCATACGGATTTATATAGAGGAAGGAAAGAAAAAAGGGAAGAGGAGAGAGTAAAAATGATTTAAGAAGATTTATATACAGTTACATACTTGTGTTTTAGGTAAAAATAGGGGAAAGTTCATCAGCTAAGACCACTTTATTTTTCTTACTGACTCTTTTCCTGCCTATATAGAGTGAATATGTTCATTCTAAGGCCACGTTCAGTATTCGGTCAGTATTTTACATCAGTGTTTGTAACCCAAAATCAGGAGTGGAACAATCAGAGGAAAAGTATAATAGAATAGCATTCATCACCCACTCCTGGTTTTTGCTTACAAATACTGAGAATGTGAACATGGCCTTAAGGTACCTTCACACGAAACGACTTTGTAACGATATCGCTAGCGATCCGTGACGTTGCAGCGTCCTCGCTAGCGATATCGTTTAGTTTGACACGCAGCAGCGATCAGGATCCTGCTGTGATGTCGCTGGTCGCTGAATAAAGCCCAGAACTTTATTTGGTCGTCCGATCGCCGTGTATCGTTGTGTTTGAAAGCAAAAGCAACGATACCAGCGATGTTTTACACTGGTAACCAGGGTAAACATCAGGTTACCAAGCGCAGGGCCGCGCTTAGTAACCCCATGTTTACCCTGGTTACCAGCGTAAAAGTAAAAAAAACAAACAGTACATGCTCACCTGCGCGTCCCCCAGCGTCTGCTTCCTGACACTTAAGGTACCTTCACACGGAGCGAGGCTGCAGCGATAGCGACAAAGATGCAGATCGCTGCAGCGTCGCTGTTTGATCGCTGGGGAGCTGTCAGACCGCTCTCCAGCGACCAACGATGCCGAGGTCCCCGGGTAACCAGTACATCGGGTCGCTAAGCGCAGGGCCGCGCTTAGTAACCCGATGTTTACCCTGGTTACCAGCGTAAAAGTAAAGAAAACAAACAGTACATGCTCACCTGCGCATCCCCCAGCGTCTGCTTCCTGACACTGACTGAGCTCCGGCCCTAACAGCACAGCGGTGACGTCACCGCTGTGCTTTCACTTTCACTTTAGGGCCGGCGCTCAGTAAGTGTCAGGAAGCAGACGCTGGGGGACGCGCAGGTGAGCATGTACTGTTTGTTTTTTTTACTTTTACGCTGGTAACCAGGGTAAACATCGGGTTACTAAGCGCGGCCCTGCACTTAGCAACCCGATGTTTACCCTGGTTACCAGTGTAAAACATCGCTGGTATCGTTGCTTTTGCTTTCAAACACAACGATACACGGCGATCGGACGACCAAATAAAGTTCTGGACTTTATTCAGCGACCAGCGACATCACAGCAGGATCCTGATCGCTGCTGCGTGTCAAACTAAACGATATCGCTAGCGAGGACGCTGCAACGTCACGGATCGCTAGCGATATCGTTACAAAGTCGTTTCGTGTGAAGGTACCTTTACTGAGCGCCGGCCCTAAAGTGAAAGTGAAAGCACAGCGGTGACGTCACCGCTCTGCTGTTAGGGCCGGAGCTCAGTCAGTGTCAGGAAGCAGACGCTGGGGGACGCGAAGGTGAGTATGTACTGTTTGTTTTTTTTACTTTTACGCTGGTAACCAGGGTAAACATCGGGTTACTAAGCGCGGCCCTGCGCTTAGCAACCCGATGTTTACCCTGGTTACCCGGGGACCTCGGCATCGTTGGTCGCTGGAGAGCCGTCTGTGTGACAGCTCCCCAGCGATCAAACAGCAACGCTGCAGCGATCGGCATCGTTGTCGCTATCGCTGCAGCGTCGCTTCGTGTGAAGGTACCTTTACACTAAGTATTTACTAGGACAGACCTGTCGGGAGAGCTTCTCTTTATCAGTGTATGTGCAGGAGATTCGGAGCTCTGTATCAAATTGCAGAGCAGAATTGGAATTGTTCAATGCTTTCAACTCTCTGCAGTTTAGATATATGTGGAAATCACTACTATATACAGTACTTCTTGTACTCACAATGGACACACAATCTGATAAGGAGTGATAAAAACTTAAAGGGAATGTGTCATCAGAAAATGACTAGTGATGAGCGAATATACTCGCATGCTCGTGTGACCGAGTATTTTTTAGTGCTCGGAGATTTAGTTTTTATTGCCGCAGCTGAATGATTTACATCTGATAGCCAGCATAAGTACATGTGGGGGTTGCCTGGTTGCTAGGGAATCTCCACATGTAATCGAGCTGGTTAACAGATGTAAATCCTTCAGCTGCGGCAAGAAAAACTAAATCTCTGAGCACTAAAAAATACTCGGAGGACCCCTGAGTGTGCTCGAGAAATCTCGACTAACGAGTATATTCGCTCATCACTAAAAATGACCTATTGTTTAAATCGAGTTTTCAGAACCATTAGTTGCTTGTCACGTTTCCTTATTTCCATGTCGCTATCCATTTAAAAGTAAGTAAATAAATCCTGCAGTTTTCATTTGGCCACAATGGATGTCTAGAACAAGATCACATACAAATCAAGGTGTCACCTCCAGATTATAGGTACCTCTGGTCTCTGTGACTGCTGTACAGCAGATCTCTGAACACTATAAACTGCGTAGAAAAGCAGCTCAGACAAATGGCCTCCCCCTAATCATATAGCGGAAACAGAAGAAAAAGATCTATAAGTTAATAAAGTAAGAATATTTATCGTTATCTGATTTTATTAGCAAAATAGAAGTTGTACAATTCCTTTAAAAATGATGAAACATCCCACAAATACTGTAGAAGTTTGTTTACTTTACTTGATACATGGATTTCTGGCCATAAAATTGGGGAAACTGCAGGCAGCCCCCCTGAACATGAACCGAGTAGTGCTGCAGTTCTACGTAGGGTACAGATGTGCGGGAAAAACGGTAATTTCTCCATTCTCCGGATTAGTGGGGGTGTCATGGATACAATTTTCAACAATCATAAAAGTGATGCATCATGACTTTATAACGCCAAGCCAAAATTTTCTCAAAAAGGAAAAGGAAAACGGAGCTTCTTCCTTTTTAAGAAGATTTCTGGTTGCCCATTTTCCATGTCATACAGCGATGGTATTGCTACTTCCAGTAGGTGGCACTGGAGTCCCCGATCTAAGAAGAGGCTATTTGCATATTTTTTCACAAGGAGGATTGCATAGACTATAGTCTCCCTATGCCCACTTGGCGGTCTAGTTAATGGCAAACTTTACGCCTTGAAAGTACCCCTTTAATGTTCGTTAACAGCAAAATAGTTGGATAATGCATGTGCTTTGCTTAATACGCTTTATGTCACACAATTTGGTCTTTTCCTCTATGAACATATAATTCAAGCATTCTTCCTACAATGTTTTCTTTCTTGTCATCTACTTATAAATATAGATGAATACAGATTGGTCAAAGACAGAAGTCAAATGGCACATTACTTTCCTAATCACTAATTAAATAAAATGTAGGTCATGAAACAAATACTTCTCTTAAAAAAAAAAAAAAAAAAAAAAAAAAAGGTTGCGAGAACAAAAGAGCCACAGCATGCGGATTCAATCTCCTCATAACCGCAAAGGTTATAATTTTCTTTTCTCGCTACAACTGACAGTGTAATCAGCACTTCGCAATAGACAACAAGAAATGATACAGTGCAAAAAAGGCTTCCATCAAAACAAACACACACATACACACAAACATATACACATACAGAAACACCCACATATATACAGTTGTTCTCAAAAGTTTACATACCTCGGCAGAATTTTTGCTTTCTTGGCCTTTTTTCAGAGAATATGAACAACAACACCAAAACATTTTCTTCACTCATGGTTAGTGGTTGGGTGTCATTTATTGTCAAACTACCGTGTTTTCTCTTTTTAACCCCTTAAACCCCAAGGGAGGTTTGCATGTTAATGACCGGGCCAATTTTTACAATTCTGACCACTGTCCCTTTATGAGGTTATAACTCTGGAACGCTTCAACGGATCCCGGTGATTCTGACAATGTTTTCTTGTGACATATTGTATTTCACGATAGTGATAAAATTTCTTTGATGTGACTTGCATTTATTTGTGAAAAAACGAAAATTTGGCAATTTTCCAAGTTTGAATTTTCATGCTCTTAAATAACAGAGACATGTTTACACAAAATACTTAAGTAACATTTCCCACATGTCTACTTTATATCAGCTCAATTTTGGAACCAACATTTTTTTTTGTTAGGGAGCAATAAGGGTTAAAAGTTGACCAGCAATTTCTCATTTTTACAACACCATTTTTTTTTTTAGGGACCACATTACATTTGAAGTCACTTTGAGGGGTCTATATGATAGAAATACCAAAAAGTGACACCATTCTAAAAACTGCACTCCTCAAGGTGCTCAAAACGATATTTAAGAAGTGTATTAACCCTTCAGATGCTTCACAGGAATTTTTGGAATGTTTAAAAAAAAAAATAATGAACATTTAACTTTTTTTTCACAAAAAAATTATTTCAGATCAAATTTGTTTTATTTTACCACGGGTAATAGGAGAAATTGGACTCCAAAAGTTGTTGTACAATTTGTCCTGAGTACGCCGATACCCCATATGTGGGGGTAAACCAGTGTTAGGGCGCATGGCAGAGATTGGAACGGAAGGTGCACTATTTGACTTTTCAATGCAATATTGGCTGGAATTGAGATAGGACGTCATGTTGAGTTTGGAGAGCCCCTGATGTGCCTAACCAGTGGAAACTCCCCACAAGTGAGAACATTTTGGAAAGTAGACCCCCTAAGGAACTTATCTAGATGTGTGGTGAGCACTTTGAACCCCCAAGTGCTAAACAGAGTTTATAATGTAGAGCCGTAAAAATACAAAAACACACTTTTTTCACAAAAATGATCTTTTTGCCCCCAATTTTTTATTTTCCCAAGGGTAACAGGGGAAATAGGATCCCAAAAGTTGCGCAATTTGTCCTGAGTACGCCGATACCCCATATGTGGGGGTAAACCACTGTTTGGGCACATGGCAGAGCTCGGAAAGAAGGAGCACGGTTTGACTTTTTCAACGCAGAATTGGCTGGAATTGAGATCAGATGGAATGTTGCGTTTGGAGAGCCCCTGATGTGCCTAAACAGTGGAAACACCCACAAGTGACCCCATTTTGGAAACTAGACCACCTAAGGAACTTATCTAGATGTGTGGTGTGCACTTTGAACCCCTAATTGTTTCACTAAAGTTTATAATATAGAGCCGTGAAAATTAAAAAATCATTTTTTTTTCCACAAAAATGATCTTTTCGTCAATTTTTTATTTTCCCAAGGGTATCCGGATAAATTGGACCCCAAAAGTTGTTGTGCAATTTGTCCTGAGTACGCTGATACCCCATATGTGGGGGGAACCACCGATTGGGCACATGGCAGAGCTCGGAAGGGAAGGAGCGCCATTTTGGAATGCAGACTTTGATAGAAAGGTCTGCGGGCCTCACGTTGCGTTTCAAGAGCCCCTGATGTACCTAAACAGTAGAATCCCCCCACAAGTGACCCCATATTGGAAACTAGACCCCCGAAGGAACTTCTCTAGATGTATTGTGAGAACTTTGAACCCACAAGTGTTTCACTAAAGTTTATAACGCAGAGCTGTGAAAATAAAAAATCTTTTTTTTTTTTCCACAAGAATGATTTTTTAGCCCCCAGTTTTGTATTTTCCTAAGGGTAACAGATGAAATTGGACCCCAAAAGTTGTTGTACAATTTGTCCTGAGTACGCGGATACCCAATATGTGGGAGAAAACTACTGTTTGGGCACACGTCGGGGCTCGGAAGGGAAGAAGTGGCGTTTTGGAATGCAGACTTTTATGGAATGGTCTGTTGGTGTCATGTTGCGTTTGCAGAGCCCCTGATGTGCCTAAACAGTGGAAACGCCCCAATTCTAACTCCAACCCTAACCCCAACACACCCCTAACCTGAACCCTAACCACACCCCTAACCCCAACACACCCCTAACCATAACCCTAACCACACCCCTAACCTGAACACACCCCTAACCCAACCGTAATCCAAACCCTAACCCCAACTCTAGCCCCAACCTTAAAGGGAACCTGTCACCTGAATTTGGCGGGACCAGTTTTGGGTCATATGGGCGGGGTTTTCGGGTGTTTGATTCACCCTTTCCTTACCCGCTGGCTGCATGCTGGCCGCAAAATTGGGTTGAAGTTTATTCTCTGTCCTCCGGAGTACACGCCTGCGCAAGGCAATATTGCCATGACAACGATCGAAAACACAAGGCCAAGTCGACTATCAGTTACTGCATCAATGCGGCATGGCATGGAGGCCATCAGTCTGTGGCACTGTTATTGAAGCCCAGGTTGCTTTAATAGCAGCCTTCAGCTTGTCTGCATTGTTGGGTCTGGTGTCTCTCATCTTCCTATTGACAATACCCCATAGATTCTCTATTTGGTTAAGGTCAGATGAGTTTGCTGGCCAATCAAGCATAGTGATACTGTTGTTTTTAAACCAGGTATTGGTACTTTTGGCAGTGTGGACAGGTGCCAAGTCCTGCTGGAGAACTAAATTTCCATCTCCTTAAAGCTTGTCAGCAGAGGGAAGCATGAAGTGCTCTAAAATTTCCTGGTAGATGGCTGCGCTGACTTTGGTCTTGATAAAAACACAGTGTACTTATACCAGCAGATGACATATCTCCCCAAACCATCAGTGATTGTGGAAACTTCACACTAGACCTCAAGCAGCTAGGATTGTCCGTGTCTCTACTTTTCCTCCAGACTCTGGGGCCTTGATTTCCAAGGTCTAGTGTGAAGTATCCACAATCAATGATGGTTTTGTATTACGGCGCACTGTGATACTCACCTAGCTTCCCGTTCCCCGCACAAGCGTGCTAGGCGGCTTAGGTCACGCGCACTCCCGGCTTCTTTATGATGCCAGGTTGCACTGACCCGGAAGCGCTGTCATGCCTGGGCAGTCTGGGTATATCAGGTCGCTTCCTGCTAGAGGAAGCACCTGATTATTATTGTGTCCCTCCGTGCTCCCACCAGGTACATCAGGTCCTTTAGGTTTCCTGTGCGTGCGTGCTCTGCTCAGTCCCTGTACGCCTCCAGTGAGTGCGTGCTCTGCTCAGTCCTTGTACGCTTCCAGTGCGTGCGTGCTCGGCTCAGTCCCTTTACACCTCCAGTGTGTGCTCTGCTCGGTCCCTGTATGCTTCCAGTGCGTGCGTGCTCTGCTCAGTCCCGGTACACTTCCAGTGCATTTGTGCTCTGCTCAGTCCCTGTACGTTTCCAGTGCGTGCTCTGCTCTGTCCCTGTACGCTTCCAGTGTGTGCGTGCTCTGCTCTGTCCCTGTACGCTTCTAGTGCGTGCTCTGCTCCGTCCTGCATCCAGTACCGTCTGTGTAAACCCTGCCATGTCCTGAGTCCCGGGATTTCTCTGTGGCTGCTCCACTCATCTGGTCCTCTGTGAGCACCCTGATTCTCCTCGTTGTCTGGCACAAGCTCGCTTGGGAACGGTCCTCACCACGATCCAGTGGGTCCACTCCAGGAATCATAACATTTCGGGAGCCATGTCATCTGTTGTTGTAGGTCCACTGTGTTTTATCAAGACCAAAGTCAGAGCAGCCATCTACCAGGAAATTTTAGAGCACTTCATGATTCCCTCTGCTGACAAGGTTTTTGGAGATGGAAATTTAATTCTCCAGCAGGACTTGACACCTGTCCACACTGCGAAAAGTACTAATACCTAGTTTAAAAACAACAGTATCACTGTGCTTCATTGGCTAGCAAACTCATCTGACCTTAATGGATCTCCCCCCAGTAGGGCAATGGGGTACTCGGTACCGGGTCCTTCGGTTCTCAGTGGGGATGTCACGGTGGCTGACCCGGTCCGTGGCCCTAGGGACATCCGTTGTAAATGGGGGAAAGGTCTTTAAGGGGATAATGTTCGTGACGCCACCTGTGGTATTCGGTCATGGTGACCGACGCTGCTTAGGGGTCCACTGGGGTGATGTGATGGCAGCTAGATGGTATACCTTCCCACAGGTGAAGTGTATCCCCAGGGCTTCCTAGAGTGTAGATGGTGGATGGTGTGAGGCGCAGTGAAGAACGAGGACACAAAGTTGCAGTCTCTTTACCTTTACTGAAGGCTTTAGCATCCACAGTCCAGGGTACAGACCACAGGGTAGGCAGCGTCCGGCCGGTCTGAAGGCAAATCCAGAGTCCCCTTATCCAGGTGGAAATCAGTAGCCTTCCTCTAGCGCCTGGGTGTTGTAGTACCTCCCTGCTGAGCTTCTCGGTAAGGTTCTCACAACTGATGTTAGTGTCTCTTTCTCTCTCTGTCCCCCTGATGGAAGGATAGGACAAACCCGTATGACTGATGGCCTGAGGCTTTTTACAGAGACTCTATCACGCCCCAGCTGCCACAGTTGCCACTGTGCCTCCTGGGTATAAGGTCGGGCAACTAATATGGAACTAGCTGTCCTGCCGGTCTCTGGAGCCAGGCTTGGAGACGATGACTCCCTCGGTGTTTTGGCTACCGGATCCTGCGCCTCAGAAAGGAGGCAGCCTTTTTCAGGGCAGAACTCCTTCTGGTTTCCTCTCCTTTTGCTATGATTTCGTTTCTCACTCGCTACAATACAATTCCCTTCCAATGTCTCTTTCTTAGGATGCTGCCGCACGTGGGGCAGGCGCAGCTCCGTGGGCTTCTGTCTAGGCCTCTGACAGGATCCCACCCGTCAGGGACCCACTACCTGAGAGGAGCTCAGATAGCAGCTTACTGGGTGAAGCCCAGCTCGCTTCTGCCTAACTTCCTATCCAGACTACCAGTTTTACCTAATTGTGAGGAGTGCCCTAATAGATAGGAGCGTAGCTCCCCCTGGTGGGCTGGAGTGTGAAGTGTGTTGTGTGGTTTGTGATACCTGGTAAAGAGATCTCCTTTATTGCTTTCGGACGTAATATCACTCCCCCTGGTGGAAGAACGACATTACTGCAACGACCAGGACTCTGGGGAGCTGCAAACCCCGTTAAATCCAGTACTCCCGGACTGGGAAAAGAAAACAAAAATACATTAGTAAAAGACATACACATTTTTGAAATGCTATAAAACAAGTTAATAGGCGAAGCTTCCCTTTATGGGAGGTGAGAACACTTGAACGTTACAAACAAGAACATATTTACATTTGCTCGCTTCATCTGAAATATAACTACCAGTAGAGGTATGCTATCTATTATCTACTAAGTGCATAGTCAACGCTTTATTTAAGTGCAAAACAGTATTATTAATTTTTTTTTTTAAGTGTAAACTTTCAGTTTTACTAACTAGCTAAGTAATTCACTAATTCACTAACCCCCAAGGGTTCACTTTATTGAATTGCGGAACATATTATCACCCCCGCTACGGGCTCACTGTATCTGCCTTCAATTTTATTCAGCATTTTCTTATTCTACATACTATCAGCTATGTAAAATTACTACCATATTGCGTTAACTCACTATCTATTATACTAACTCTACAACATATTAATTTTTTATCAAGGTGCAAGAATTCAACATTCCCTTTAAGGGCAAAACAACATTCACGTCTCTTCTGAGGTAGTGCAAAGTAATCACATCATCAATACTCAAGTCAATTTAAAGGTGACGTGATGCGAGGGACCCATGACGAACCCCCAACGTTGGTCTTGGGTGGGCTACAAGACGTGTAATCCTGACCCGGAATTCTACCACACCAACGGGTTTTTCTTCAGGTCTGAAAAGCAAAGCAGTCATTTTTTTTTTTTTTTTTTACAGTAATATTAACAGCAGTTTCTGTTAAGAGGCAGTCTCTGTAAAAGCCTCCTTTGTAAAACCAGTAGGAAGCACCTTTAAGAAGGTGCAAACTATTTACAAGCAGTTCAGGAATCATTCACCGTCCATGATCCTACAGTCTTTAAGGCCATGATGAACGTGTGCAAACAAAAACATAGGATCCCTTTAAACAGGGGATCCCTTTAAGAGTTAACCCTGGACGGATTTAAAGGAAGGGGAAAGGAAATGTTTGTGAAACTATTTACATTCAATCAGTGTTTCGAGGCTTATTTGGATAGCTTCCAAGGTTGCAATAATTTCCAAGGCACCAGCCGATATCGAACACTTCCTGGCTTGGGAAGGTGGGTATCCGGATCCTCTTCTGGTCCCAAGTAGACGTCATGGGTTTGCTTTTCATGTATTGTTAAGTCATTAGCTGCTATTAAAGTTTGTGTAGCCTGAGTACAGGTGTCAGCTTTAGCATTGGCCACAGCAGCAGGTCTAATAGTGGTAGTTATGCACACAGTAGTGGTGGTGTTGTTGTCCGTTTTAGTCGTGGCAGCAGATGGCGCTGCTGCCGGTTCACATCGTTTAACATCCTTGGCGTACCAACCTTGGTCACTCCAATGGCGGGTGTAGGTCACGTTATCTCCCTTGCACAACCTCCAGGTGGAGCGACCATCCGGAAAATAGGACCCCACATTACAGCTATCAACGAATACTTCGGTTGGCAATCCCGGTTCCTGTATGAAGCCCCAACCCTTTTTGGGTAGAAAGCTGTTACTGTCCCTAAGATCACAGGGCGCGGTTTACGGTATTTAGCCTTAGTCGTCGGTGTTTTACATTGGGCGCTTGGTTACTTCTCTTTTCGTTTTTTCCAGTGGAAGGGTAGGCATTGTTTATACTTCTCCCAGGTGAGGACTGCGATATAGGACCCGCTCACTCCATTTCTCGGGGCATCCCAGCGAAAGATCACCCCCTCCGGGCTCACATCCACTGGTATGCCCTCGTTCGCTAGGTGCGGGAGTGGTGTCTCGTCAGTGGCGCGAGGAGGCGATGGGGCTGGAGTCACGGCCGGCCCCCGGTCACAGTCTGGGCAAGGAACGGTCACCGAAGCGGGCTCAGTAACTGGAGGACGAGCGGTCGCTAGAGCAGGATCGATCGGTGGGGCAGGGACGTTTTCTGTACCTGCGTCTGATGTGGTTCCACCGATGTCGATCCGCTCCGCTGATGAGAACGCTGGAGTCTGCTGCTGCCTGGACCGCGTTTCTTCCAGTGCGATCTTCCTGCACAGCTCCGACTTCCATTTCTTCACTGCTGTCAGCTCGGCATCCGGGAGTTGATGGCTCGGCTCCTCCACCTGCGGATCCAAGAAGTCTGGACCTCCCAGCAGCGGCAAGTTCGGGTTCGGCTCCGGTCGCTTGAGATGGTCCTGGGTCACTTCGTCGTCGTTCGGGTACTCGCTGGTCGCCATCTCTGCTCCTGGACCTTCGGCAGCACACGCACGCTGCTCCTCCATTTTCTGGGGGTGGAGCTCCTTGGCTGCTGGGCACGTCGTCATCTCGTAGCAGCAGTCGGAGGGGGCGGTCGTCACTTTTGGCGCCGCTTTGGTAGTCTCCTCCCATGTTGGCACGCCCTTCTTCTCCGGCGCTCCTCATGGCACTGTAATGGCGGCGGTTTTGGCGGGAATTGGGATGGTGGCCCGATTCTAATGTATCGGGTATTCTAGAATATGTAGGTAGTATATAGCACAGGCTACGTACTATATTGCACAATGACGTAGTATATAACACAACCGACGTAGTTTATAACATAGCCACGTAGTGTATTGCACAGGCACGTAGTATATTGGTCAGCCACGTAGTATATAGCAGAGCCACGTGGTATATAACATAGCCACGAAGTATATAGCAGAGCCACGGAGTATATTGCACAGGCACGTAGTATATTGCACAGCCACGTAGTATATTGCAGTCGACGTAGTATATAACAGAACCGACAGAGCCACATAGTATATTGCACAGCTACGTAGTATATAACACAGAGCACGTAGTATATTGCACAGCCACGTAGTATATTGGACAGTCACGTTGTATATAGCACAGTGCAAGCATCAAAGAAAATAGTAGGGCCGCACCCTATAATCACATCGTCTCTATGGACATAAGGGCGCACGTCCTCACCAGGGGGTCCATCCCAGATGTGTGGCGCTGTCCCTTTCTTTAGCTTGGAGTTGTATATTGCCCAGCTACATAGTATATAGCACAGAGATGAAGTATATAACAGAGCCCACACAGTATGTAACACAGCCCACGTAGTATATAGCAATGTGGGCACTATATGCGTGGTTAAAAAAGACTTAGAATAAAAAATAAACATATACTCACCTTCCGAAGGCCCCTTGAAGTCCTGGCGCCGGTGTGCGGTGCACGCGGCAGCTTTCGGTCCCAGGGTTGGTATGAGCGCAGGACCTGTGATGACGTCGTGGTCACATGACCGTGACGTCATGGCAGCTCCTTCTCGCATAGCATCCTTGGCACCGGAACCTGCCGCTTGCACTGCCGAGGACAGCGCACGACGTCAGAAGGTGAGAATAACCTTTTTTTATGGTGCTTGAACCTCCTAGGTTCAAGCAACATATTGTAATCCGATTTCTTATATTTTATTATAGTGCTTTGGAACAAAGCACTATATTGTTATTCCACCGTGGTAAACTTCTTCTTATTCTTATTATTCAGTCCGCACGTAATGCGGCCCGAACCGCTAAACTCACAGACTCCAGTGAGGTGTCATTTCGAAGCCAGCGTTCCTGAGAGGTGTGCTAAGTATTTTTCGTGTCGATCGGATTTGTAGTTTTTGCGCAATTTGTGTTTGAAAAAAGTCTTTCAATGCGTTTCAATGGAGAAATTTTCCTATACGTTTATAATGGGCTGGTTTCTGAGGCAATTTCTAAAAATAACTGCCACCTGGCTGATTAGCTCATTGATATGCGCAGTCAGACACAGTTACTATGCCAACGCCTATGAAGTCTACATCAGCTCACCAGGTCACAAGTTTTGTCAGATAATATCAGCTCTTAAAGTGACAGTACAGCACAATTCCAAACCACTATCCGTAGTCTTATGATTATTAGACTGTGGCCCGATTCTAACTCATCGGGTATTCTAGAATATGCATGTCCACGTAGTATATTGCACAGCCACGCAGTATACAGTGCAGAGCCGTGCAGTACACAGCGCAGAGCCGCGCAGTACACAGCGCAGAGCCGCGCAGTACACAGCGCAGAGCCGCGCAGTATAAAGCGCAGAGCCGCGCAGTACACAGCGCAGAGCCGCGCAGTACACAGCGCAGAGCCGTGCAGTACACAGCGCAGAGCCGCGCAGTATAAAGCGCAGAGCCGTGCAGTACACAGCGCAGAGCCGCGCAGTACACAGCGCAGAGCCGTGCAGTACACAGCGCAGAGCCGCGCAGTATAAAGCGCAGAGCCGTGCAGTACACAGCGCAGAGCCGCGCAGTACACAGCGCAGAGCCGCGCAGTACACAGCGCAGAGCCGCGCAGTATAAAGCGCAGAGCCGCGCAGTACACAGCGCAGAGCCGTGCAGTACACAGCGCAGAGCCGCGCAGTTTAAAGCGCAGAGCCGTGCAGTACACAGCGCAGAGCCGCGCAGTACACAGCGCAGAGCCGTGCAGTACACAGCGCAGAGCCGCGCAGTATAAAGCGCAGAGCCGTGCAGTACACAGCGCAGAGCCGCGCAGTACACAGCGCAGAGCCGCGCAGTACACAGCGCAGAGCCGCGCAGTATAAAGCGCAGAGCCGTGCAGTATAAAGCGCAGAGCCGCGCAGTACACAGCGCAGAGCCGCGCAGTACACAGCGCAGAGCCGTGCAGTACACAGCGCAGAGCCGCGCAGTATAAAGCGCAGAGCCGTGCAGTACACAGCGCAGAGCCGCGCAGTACACAGCGCAGAGCCGTGCAGTACACAGCGCAGAGCCGCGCAGTATAAAGCGCAGAGCCGTGCAGTACACAGCGCAGAGCCGTGCAGTACACAGCGCAGAGCCGCGCAGTACACAGCGCAGAGCCATGCAGTATACAGCGCAAAGCCGCGCAGTATAAAGCGCAGAGCCGCGCAGTATAAAGCGGAGAGCCGCGCAGTACACAGCGCAGAGCCGAGCAGTACACAGCGCAGAGCCGCGCAGTAGACAGCGCAGAGCCGTGCAGTACAGAGCGCAGAGCCGCACAGTATAAAGCGCAGAGCCGCGCAGTATACTGCGCAGAGCCGTGCAGTACACAGCGCAGAGCCGTGCAGTACACAGCGCAGAGCCGCGCAGTACACAGCGCAGAGCCGCGCAGTACACAGCGCAGAGCCGCGCAGTACACAGCGCAGAGCCGAGCAGTACACAGCGCAGAGCCGCGCAGTACACAGCGCAGAGCCGCGCAGTACACAGCGCAGAGCCGCGCAGTATACAGCGCAGAGCTGCGCAGTACACAGCGCAGAGCCGCGCAGTACAGAGCGCAGAGCCGCACAGTATAAAGCGCAGAGCCGCGCAGTACACAGCGCAGAGCCGCGCAGTACACAGTGCAGAGCCGCACAGTACACAGCACAGAGCCGCGCAGTACACAGCGCAGAGCCACCCAGTATACAGCGCAGAGCCGCGCAGTACGCAGCGTAGAGCCACGCAGTATGCAGCGCAGAGCCGCGCAGTATACAGCGCTGAGCCGCGTAGTATACAGCGCAGAGCCCCGCAGTATACAGTGCAGAGCCCCGCAGTATACAGCGCAGACACGCGCAGTACACAGCACGGACACGCGCAGTACACAGCGCAGAGCCGCGCAGTATACAGCGAAGAGCCACGCAGTATATAGCGCAGAGCCGCGCAGTACAAAGCGCAGAGCTGCGCAGAGCTGCGCAGTATACAGCGCAGAGCCGCGCAGTATACAGCGCAGAACGCGCAGTACACAGTGCAGAGCCGCGCAGTACACAGCGCAGAGCCGTGCAGTACACAGCGCAGAGCCGCGCAGTACACAGCGCAGAGCCACGCAGTATACAGCGCAGAGCCGCGTAGTATACAGCGCAGAGCCGCGTAGTATACAGCGCAGAGCCACGCAGTATACAGCACAGAGCCACGCAGTATACAGCGCAGAGCCACGTAGTTATACTGCCCAGTCACGTAGTATATTGTCCAGTCACATAGTATACTGCATATCCCTGTTAAAAAAAAAAAGAATTAAAATAAAAAAGTTACATACTCACCTCCTGGAGCGGCCGGTATCTGATGGTTGTTGCACCTCCTAGAGCGGCCGGTACACGATGCTTGTTGCACCTGGAGTGGCCGGTACCCGATGCTTGTTGCGCGCTCCGGTCCCAAGAGTGCATTGCGGTCTCACGAGATGATGACGTAGCGGTGTTGTGAGACAGAAAGACGGAAGTGCCCTTAGATAATTAGATAGTAGATTACCCCGCTCACCAATTCGGAACCCGAGAGGCCCGGCCCACCAAATCGGACCCCGAGGGGCCCGGCCCACCAAATCGGACCCAGAGTGACCCCGCCCCCTAAATCAGACCCAGAGTGACCCCGCCCACCAAATCGGACCCAGAGTGGCTCCGCCCACCAAATCGGACCCAGAGTGACCCCTTCCACCAAATCAGACCCAGAGTGACCCCTTCCACCAAATCGGACCCAGAGTGACCCCTTCCACCAAATCGGGCCCAGAGTGACCCCGCCCACCAAATCGGACCCAGAGTGACCCCACCCACCAAATCGGACCCTGAGGTGCCCAGCCCACCAAATCAGACCCTGAGGTGCCCAGCCCACCAAATCGGACCGAGTGACCCCACCCACCAAATTGGTCCCTAAGGTGCCCCGCCCACCAAATCGGACCCAGAGTGGCTCCGCCCACCGAATCGGACCCAGAGTGGCCGCGCCCACAGAATCGGACCAAAAGTGACCCCGCCCACCGAATCGGACCTAGATTTACCCCGCCCACAAAATCAGACCCAGATTGACCCAACCCACCAAATCGGACCGCCTGAGGGGCACCCAAGTGTGAAAGTCTTGCAGGGGCAGCCCGGGCACCATTCCAAAGCACTATCTGTAGTTCCTTCAGGAAATACCCATCTAGTTGTTATTATTCTTCTCCGCGTTTTCCGCAATTAATGCGGCCCGAACCGCTCGGCGCAGAGACCCCGTTCAGGCGGCGTTTCGAAGGCCTCGGTGGGGACAGGTGTGCTATGACTTTTATAGTCGATCCGATATGTAGATTTTATTTAAATCGCATTTTAAAAAAAAAATTTCCCATAGGAAATAATGGCGAACTTTCCATTACCCCCAGCTTGACCTTCCAAAGATGGCAGCTATGCAAATGTACGGTGTCCATTTTAGGACATGATCATTTATCACAGTCAAACATCAGAATAAAGTGAATATGACACCCTCTCGTCCCGTGTGTGAAAAGTAAGTGCCCCCCGGCCCCGTGTGTGAAAAGTAAGTGCCCCCCGGCCCCGTGTGTCAAAAGTAAGTGCCCCCCGGCCCCGTGTGTGAAAAGTAAGTGCCCCCCCGGCCCCGTGTGTGAAAAGTAAGTGCCCCCCGGCCCCGTGTGTGAAAAGTAAGTGCCCCCCGGCCCCGTGTGTGAAAAGTAAGTGCCCCCCCGGCCCCGTGTGTGAAAAGTAAGTGCCCCCCCGGCCCCGCCCACCGGGTCCCCGGCCACCGAATCGGAGGCCGAGGGTCCCCGGCCACCGAATCGGAGGCCGAGGGTCCCCGGCCACCGAATCGGAGGCCGAGGGTCCCCGGCCACCGAATCGGAGGCCGAGGGTCCCCGGCCACCGAATCGGAGGTCGAGGGTCCCCGGCCACCGAATCGGAGGCCGAGGGTCCCCGGCCTCCAAATCGGAGGCCGAGGGTCCCCGGCCTCCAAATCGGAGGCCGAGGGTCCCCGGCCTCCAAATCGGAGGCCGAGGGTCCCCGGGCACCAAATCGGAGGCCGAGGGTCCCCGGCCTCCAAATCGGAGGCCGAGGGTCCCCGGCCTCCAAATCGGAGGCCGAGGGTCCCCGGCCTCCAAATCGGAGGCCGAGGGTCCCCGGCCTCCAAATCGGAGGCCGAGGGTCCCCGGCCACCAAATCGGAGGCCGAGGGTCCCCGGCCTCCAAATCGGAGGCCGAGGGTCCCCGGCCTCCAAATCGGAGGCCGAGGGTCCCCGGCCACCAAATCGGAGGCCGAGGGTCCCCGGCCTCCAAATCGGAGGCCGAGGGTCCGCGGCCACCAAATCGGAGGCCGAGGGTCCCCGGCCTCCAAATCGGAGGCCGAGGGTCCCCGGCCTCCAAATCGGAGGCCGAGGGTCCCCGGCCACCAAATCGGAGGCCGAGGGTCCCCGGCCTCCAAATCGGAGGCCGAGGGTCCCCGGCCTCCAAATCGGAGGCCGAGGGTCCCCGGCCACCAAATCGGAGGCCGAGGGTCCCCGGCCTCCAAATCGGAGGCCGAGGGTCCCCGGCCACCAAATCGGAGGCCGAGGGTCCCCGGCCTCCAAATCGGAGGCCGAGGGTCCCCGGCCTCCAAATCGGAGGCCGAGGGTCCCCGGCCACCAAATCGGAGGCCGAGGGTCCCCGGCCTCCAAATCGGAGGCCGAGGGTCCCCGGCCTCCAAATCGGAGGCCGAGGGTCCCCGGCCTCCAAATCGGAGGCCGAGGGTCCCCGGCCACCAAATCGGAGGCCGAGGGTCCCCGGCCACCAAATCGGAGGCCGAGGGTCCCCGGGCTCCAAATCGGAGGCCGAGGGTCCCCGGCCTCCAAATCGGAGGCCGAGGGTCCCCGGCCTCCAAATCGGAGGCCGAGGGTCCCCGGCCTCCAAATCGGAGGCCGAGGGTTCCCGGCCTCCAAATCGGAGGCCGAGGGTCCCCGGCCTCCAAATCGGAGGCCGAGGGTCCCCGGCCACCAAATCGGAGGCCGAGGGTCCCCGGCCTCCAAATCGGAGGCCGAGGGTCCCCGGCCACCAAATCGGAGGCCGAGGGTCCCCGGCCTCCAAATCGGAGGCCGAGGGTCCCCGGCCTCCAAATCGGAGGCCGAGGGTCCCCGGCCTCCAAATCGGAGGCCGAGGGTCCCCGGGCTCCAAATCGGAGGCCGAGGGTCCCCGGCCTCCAAATCGGAGGCCGAGGGTCCCCGGCCTCCAAATCGGAGGCCGAGGGTCCCCGGCCACCAAATCGGAGGCCGAGGGTCCCCGGCCTCCAAATCGGAGGCCGAGGGTCCCCGGCCTCCAAATCGGAGGCCGAGGGTCCCCGGGCACCAAATCGGAGGCCGAGGGTCCCCGGAGGCCGAGGGTCCCCGGCCTCCAAATCGGAGGCCGAGGGTCCCCGGCCACCAAATCGGAGGCCGAGGGTCCCCGGCCTCCAAATCGGAGGCCGAGGGTCCCCGGCCTCCGATTAAAGTGGCTACCGAGGATTCCTAAATGCCAAAATGGCTACCAAGGATTCCTGCATGCCAAAATGGCTACCAAGGGGCCAAAGTTGCTAACAAGGGGCCCCGCACATCAAAGTTTCTACCAAGGGGCCAAAGTTGCTAACAAGGGGCCCCGCACATCAAAGTGGCTACCAAGGGGCCAAATTGGATACCCAGGGGCAGGGCCCTGCATGCCAGACTTGCTCCTGAGGTTCATTGGCAGCTGGCAGTGCTGTTCAAGCACCATGTATTTCCTTCAGGAAATGCCCATCTAGTTTTGTTTATTATTATTATTTGTAACATTAGATCTTTTTACTATTGATGCTGCATACGCAGAACCAATAGTAAAAAGTTGGTCACACAGGGTTAATAGCTGCGTTAACGGAGTGCGTTACACTGCGGTCCGTTAACGCTGGCATTAACCCTGTGTGAGCGCTCAGCGCTGACTGCAGGGCAGTAAAGCAGCGGCCATTTCGCTGCCAGACTATGGCCGTCGCTGATTGGTCGTGGCAAAGGTCGTGGGCGTTTTGCCACGACCAATCAGCGACTTGGATTTCCATGACAGACAGAGGCCGTGACCAATGAATATCCGTGACAGACAGACAGACGGAAGTGACCCTTAGACAATTATATAGTAGATCTATATATATATATGAGGCATCGTGATTACTCGCTAATCCCGCCCCCTGCACAGTAGCTCCGCCCCCCACATCACCACACATAATCCCGCCCTCCACCCCATTACCACACACAATCCCGCCCCCCACCACATTACCACACACAATCCGCACATCACCACACACAATCCCGCCCCCCACCACATCACATAATCCCGCCCGCCCACATCACCACACATAATCCCGCCCCCCACCACATCACCACACATAATCCCGCCTCCCCACCCCATCACCACACATAATCCCACCTCCCCACCCCATCACCACACATAATCCCGCCCCCACATCACCACACAATCCCGCCCCCACATCACCACACAATCCCGCCCCCACATCACCACACATAATCCCGCCCCCACATCACCACACATAATCCCGCCCCCACATCACCACACATGATCCCGCCCCCACATCACCACACATAATCTCGCCCCCACACCACACATAATCCCGCCCTGCACATCACCACACAATCCCGCCCCCACCACATCACCACACATAATCCCGCCCCCCACCACATCACCACACATAATCCCGCCCCCCACATCAGCACACATAATCCCGCCCCCCACCACATCACCACACATAATCCCGCCCCCCACCACATCACCACACATAATCCCGCCCCCCACCACATCACCACACATAATCTCGCCCCCCACCACATCACCACACATAATCCCGCCCCCCACCACATCACCACACATAATACCGCCCCCCACCACATCACCACATAATCCCGCCCCCCACCACATCACCACACATAATCCAGCCCCCACATCACCACACATAATCCCGCCCCCACATCACCACACATGATCCCGCCCCCACATCACCACACATAATCTCGCCCCCACACCACACATAATCCCGCCCTGCACATCACCACACATAATCCCGCCCCCACCACATCACCACACATAATCCCGCCCCCCACCACATCACCACACATAATCCCGCCCCCCACATCAGCACACATAATCCCGCCCCCCACCACATCACCACACATAATCCCGCCCCCCACCACATCACCACACATAATCCCGCCCCCCACCACATCACCACACATAATCTCGCCCCCCCACCACATCACCACACATAATCCCGCCCCCCACCACATCACCACACATAATACCGCCCCCCACCACATCACCACATAATCCCGCCCCCCACCACATCACCACACATAATCCAGCCCCCACATCACCACACATAATTACGCCCCCCACCACACAAAATCCCTCCCCCACATCACCACACAATCCCGCCTCACATCACCACACATAATCCCGCCCCCCCCACATTACCACACATAATCCCGCCCCCCACCACATTACCACACATAATCCCGCCCCCCACATTACCACACATAATCCCGCCCCCCACATTACCACACGAGGCTCTGTCCCCACATATTACCACACGAGGCTCCGTTCCCACACATAACCACACGAGGCTCCGTCCCCCTACATTACCACACGAGACTCCGTCCCCCCACATTACCACACGAGGCTCCGTCCCCCCACATTACCACACGAGGCTCCGTCCCCCATTACCACACGAGGCTCTGTCCCCGCACATTACCATACGAGGCTCAGTCCCCACACATTACCACACGATGCTCCATCCCCCCACATTACCACCCCAGTGCGCACATTGCTTGGACCAGACCGACCTTAAAGGTATATTCCCCCCATATATATACTTTCCTCTCTTGTATACTTTGGCATATTCCTGTTCACTCTATATCTTAATGGCACAATTTTTTTCTTGGTTTTAACCTAATTTGTGACTGCTATTCACATTGCACTGTATTCCTATATGGAAAATGATTGATTAGGTCGGTACCTTTACTATGTGATATATCTTTTTGCACAATTTTTACACAATATATTTTTATAGAAAAAGTTTTTTTTACTGCCCATCCTATTTTAGGCTGGTTTCACATTTGCGTTTTTTGCCGCTGCGTTTTAGCGCAAAAAAAAACGCATACTTTTTTTCCCTATATTTAACATTAAAAACGCATGCGTTTTTTTGTATGCGTTTTGCCGCGTTTGACGACGCATGCGTCGTTTCTATGCTTGCGTTTGGTTGCAGAAATGCAACATGTAGTAATTTCTAGAGGCGTTTTTTTGACGCAAAAAAAGTATTGCTGTCTATGTAAACGCATGCGTTTTTAAGCACATGCATTAGGTTGCGTTTTAAACGCATGCGTTTCAATAGAAAAAAACAAGAATACACACTGATAAGCCACCCCCCACCATCAAGGTGATAACCCTACCCCTAACCCTAACCCATCAAGGTGATAAAGGGATCCAAACCCTAACCCTAACCCTAACCCATCAAGGTGATAAAGGGATCCAAACCCTAACTCTAACCCTACCCCATCAAGGTGATAAAGGGATCCAAACCCTAACCCTACCCCTACCCCTAACCCCAACCCTAGCTATTTCTATTTATAGTGGGTTTTCTAGATGATTTTGATGATTGGCAGCTGTCACACACTTCTCAGCATGCGTTTCAAAAACGCAAACGCAGGAAAAAACGCATGTAAACGCGTCAAAACGCCGCTTTTTTTTACCGCATGAGAAAACGCATGTGTCTAAAAAACGCAGCGTTTGCACGCGTTTACATGCTTTACATGCATGTTTTTTCACCACCTGCGTTTGCGTTTTAAACGCTGCGTTTTTAAACGCAAATGTGAAACTAGCCTTAGGCAGTATTGCTGCATATGTGTCATTCCCTTATGATATACCTTAGGTCCAATAAGCAATATTTTTTTGGTCGTAATGTATATATTATTTTATCCCATTCTATTTTCAGTCTGGTTGAAATTTCATTTTATTGTGTGCACACTTTTTAATTATTTTAATTATTTCCCTACTGTCATTCGTATCAATAAAGACATTTTTAATACTATTATCTCTATTGTCTGGGAACTTTTATGGTTTTCCCTAGTGTTGGTTTCTTGTACTCTGTGAGTAATTATTTACTCAATTGTTTTTTAGTACACCAGGTGGTTTTATTCAATATATTTTTCTATTTTTTATATCATATTTCACATAGATTGATATATATATTTTATCCCGAAAGGTGTTACTATTATTTTTTGATTCAAGCATGGTGGAGGTAATGTGCTGGTCTGGGATTGCTTTGGTGCTGGTAAAGTGGAAGATGTGTACAAGATAAAAGGGATTTTGAATAAGGAAGGCTGTCACTCCATTTTGCAACGCCATGCCATACCCTGTGGACAGCGCTTGATTTGAGCCAATTTCATCCTACAACAGGACAATGACCCAAAGCACACCTCCAAATTATGCAAGAACTATTTAGGGAAGAAGCAGGCAGCTGGTATTCTATCTGTAATGGAGTGGCCAGCGCAGTCACCAGATCTCAACCCCATTGAGCTGTTGTGGGAGCAGCTTGACCGTATGGTGCGCAAAAAATGCCCAACAAGCCAAACCAACTTGTGGGAGGGGCTTCTGGAAGCATGGGGTGAAATTTCTCCAGATTACCTCAGCAAATTAACTGCTAGAATGCCAAAGGTCTGCAATGCTGTAATTGTTGCAAAGGGAGCATTCTTTGACGAAAGCAAAGTTTGAAGGAGAAAATTTTATTTCAATTAAAAATCTTTTTTTCGAACCTTGTCAATGTCTGGACTAGATTTTCAATTCGTTTGGCAACTCAGTTGATTAATAAAAGTATGAGTTTTCATGGAGAACACAAAATTGTCTGGGTGACCCTAAACTTTTGAACGGTAGCGCGCGTGTGTGTGTGTGTATATATATACACACACACATACACACACACACGGGGAGTATACAGTATATGAAGATAGATGGAGGGCAGTAATGTCACGATGGGGGCAGGCTTTGCAGCGTTGAGAATCTCTCCACCCCCATGTGCTCACCCACCAATCCACTCTCTCTTTCCCCATGTGCTGACTTCTCCCGTCTGTGCTCTCTCTTTGACTTAGAATAAGAAATGGGCCACAAGGACCCAAAAAAGACGACCTCAAAGTCCATATAACAAAATATTTATCAATCTTTATTAATCATAAGAACAAGATTAATAGACAAAAATAGAACAAATGAAGTGGAATACCACATGGTGTACACAGACACCTCACCGATGCGTGATCTGCCACAGGCGCACGGAGCCAGGGAAGGAAAACACCCGTATATATGCAAGGAAACAGTATACCATGACAATGCAACGGTTTACCACAGCCAAATATCAAGTACATGTAATCAAATAAGGGTAGCGATGCCAGCCTTTAGCAGAGAAAAAAGAGCATAGTGCATAGGTATAATTACCTCAAAGCCCTGCATATAATGGCAATCAGGCTACATACCCTATAAACCAAGAGACATTTGGAGTGAATCTTACCTCTTAGTAGCAAGCAGGTGTCAAGCCCCCTGAGGAAGGTGTGCGACCGAAACGCGCGTTGGGGTGGGCGCGTAGACCCGGGGGAAGGTAACACCTGCTTGCTACTAAGAGGTAAGATTCACTTCAAATGTCTCTTGGTTTATAGGGTATGTAGCCTGATTGCCATTATATGCAGGGCTTTGAGGTAATTATACCTATGCACTATGCTCTTTTTTCTCTGCTAAAGGCTGGCATCGCTACCCTTATTTGATTACATGTACTTGATATTTGGCTGTGGTAAACCATTGCATTGTCATGGTATACTGTTTCCTTGCATATATACGGGTGTTTTCCTTCCCTGGCTCCGTGCGCCTATTAATCTTGTTCTTATGATTAATAAAGATTGATAAATATTTTGTTATATGGACTTTGAGGTCGTCTTTTTTGGGTCCTTGTGGCCCATTTCTTATTCTATGTCTATTAGCGACCAGTCCTTTTGTATTGTCCTCCTCTGTAGGTTTTAGCCTTTGATCTACTTATTTAATTCTAGTAACATCTCAATATATATTTTGTTAAATTATGCTGAGGTTTGTTGTGCTCTTGGTTAATTCTCTCTTTGACTTGTCTACCCCATGTGCTATCCCCCTTGTCTGCTGTCTCTCTATGGCATTGATATTTGCTTTTTAAAGGAGTTTTCCCATGAACGAAAGTTCATTTAAAAAAATTGTCTGTCTGACCGTGTACAGAACATAGCACAGCTCCTGGGCAGGGGAGGAAGCAAAAGACAATATTGACATTACAGCAGGAGATCGCAGAGGATACATTTTGTGAGGTAAAATATTGTTTAGTCAGTGAAATATTTTACCTGACAAAATAAATCCTCTGTGATCCCCTGCTGTAATGTCAGTGTTGTCTTTTGCTTCCTCCCCTGCCCAGGAGATGTGGTATGCTCCGTACATGGTTAGACACAGAAAATTTTTAATAGGAACTTTCGTTTGTGAGAAAACCCCTTGAATGTGACCGGCTTCCTCTGCCTGTAGACATGACGCACACCTACCGCCGGGATCAACCAAATTATTCACTGCGCCTGCGCAGAATTCGTGCAGGCGCAATAAATCAGACCACCGCCATCTATGTGCAGACAGATAGCAGCGGTCACATTAAAACTATGCATGCGCTCCTCCTGTACAAAGATGGCGGTGGTCAGTGAATCATGCGGCTGATTCCGGAAGCGGCGTGTTCGTGACAGTGTTCCGCTGGTGGTACCACACAAGAAGCTGCGTACGGCGTATACAGTGTGTGTGTGGTGCACATGGCGTATACAGTGTGTGTGTGTGGTACGTACAGCATATACAGTGTGTGTTTGTGTGTGTGGTGCGCACGGCATATACAGTGTGTGTGTGTGTGTTCCGCTGGTGGTACAGCGCAAGAGGCTGGTAGCAACAGCAGTTTCCATATTGAGACACCCATCACGTAGGTGTACCAATATGGAGGTCGGTGCTTGGAACTCTGGGATCCGGACACATCTGGATGGAACAGGATGTGAAGACATTACAACGTAAGTATATATTAAGAAGATACTTACACACAAGCACATTCCTGTGGTATCTCTTTAGCGGGGGAAGTAACATACTAGATTCTACAAAATGCCAGCCACACAGTATTTGTGTTGGTTACCAGATGTAAAGATATAGAGGGGTAAGGTTTTTTTTTTTCTTCCTTTAACACACTATCTAAAGGAAATGTCAGTAAACCTTTCACTAAGGACCAGTGGGAGCGCAGGGTAGTGTTTCACATCGTAACCATACCTATTTCATTGACTTCCAGACTGTCACACTGAAATTCTTCTTTTATTCATATGCAAATTAGCTTTGCAAGTGCACTGGTGGACTCTGCTTCATGACGACATACACTCTGCTGTCCACTGTCAATGAGGAAGCTGGATGCTAAGCGGAGCCCAGGACTGCAAAAGCACCTACAAGCCAAGTGCACCTTCAAATCTAATGTGCATATGCATAAAATATGAATTTCAGTGCAATGATACAGGTAGAAAAACTGTAGAAGAATAAGAGCGCACAAGACCCTAGGATGATACCATTTAGGGTATAAGGAAAGTAACAGGAAGGTGGTTACCTGAGCAGGTTGGGTGCAGGCACAGCTATTATGAACGCTGCTGCCTTGTGTCAGGGGGGATGATCTCCTCCAGGATAGCTGACCAATTTGGATGATAGCACGATATTAGGCTGCGCTGCTGTAATGAAGAATTCTTAGGCCTAAGATCAGTTGAATTGTTTTTATTTCCACAATGAGTTTCAACGCTGGACAAGTGTCTTTTTCAAGTGAAAAATCAATTGCATCAATGAACGTCCAAATTGGTCAGTGCAACGATATAGGCATCATTGGAGATGTTTCACCTTTCCCCATCCTACGTTACCGGTGGTTTCTTAGTGAAAGTCTTACTGATAGATTCCCTGCTTGACCAAGCCAAGCACCTACAGGGGAGTCGGGAGAGATAGCCAAGTCGGATTGCCATCTTTGTTCACCTCTTCGCACTAAGAACACATGAATGCACATTCAAGCTGAGCCTGCATGTATGAGGGAAGGGATCGCTGACAACTACCGTAAACACGAAATTAGCCAACAGCTATTGAAGGTGTATTTCTACCTTTAGAAACATATCAGAAATTGTGGCCTCTTATCAATTAAATATATTAGGGTAAAACTGAGATAAAGGAAGAGTCATGTAGCTAAAGAAGAGGTCTACTTGAATTGACACATCTGATACATAGCAGAAGATCATAATGTGATCTGTTATCTCAGCCCCGAGTACAGACGCTGTATAGAGGGCACAAGCCCCTTGGTCAATGCTCAGAGATTTCTGCAACTGAAAATCAAGTACAACATTCTTACTCGCATTTCAGTTACTCTTCTGTCAGATTTCCAATAACTCAATCTCTGAGCGGAATCTGGCCGCTGCTTATCCCATTCTTCCTACAGCAATAAGACAGCATCCATTGCTGACCCAAGTAGGTTTACAAAGGTAGCAAAGGACACATTTTTATCTTGACAGCTAAAACCCCGTAAAATTTAAACTGTTTTGGCTGACCTAAAGAAAATGCAGACTCCTGTAAATCAATTTCTTTGCTAAAGATATTAACGACTTTTGGGGGATTTGTTTATTTTTATTTTCAATGATCGTATCTTAAAGTTTTTCTTTTGGCCACTGAGCCTCATACTTGGCTGACACTGTACAGATCAGTGGTTAGCAGTCATCTCATTATCACAACAGACAGGATTACAATGACAGGTCTCATCTATTTATAGATAACACAGGAGAACCCCATTGAGGATAGTAGCAGCTCACCTCCACCCCCTCACTGCACAATGACATCTGCACGCATAGAAAAACATCCCATTTTGGTAAATATTAAATTTAAAAAAAAATAAATAAATTTCTAACCTCTAAAACACTGACGCAATCGTGCTGACCTGAAGAATCATATTACCAAGTTATTTTTAACACACAATGAATGAATGCAAAAATGTGTAAAGATTCCACACAAAAAACTAACAGAATTGCATTCTTTTCACCATATCTTGGAAGAAAGGTAGGAAAAAATATGTTATAACAATAACCGAGGTAGGAAATGGTAAAAAAAAAGGTTACAAATAATGTATAAATAATTTATATTACAAGGTAGTAATACGTTTTGCTTTAAATTAATTTGCATTTAATGTAATGAATGGCAATGGCAATGAATGGATAGAAATTTCTCTTCACTTTCAAGTTACAAGTCTTTGTTGATCAGTCTGTTTAATAAAAGCATTTCCAATTTGGACATTATGCAGGACACTCACATATAGGATAAAATTCAGAAATAAATGTTGAATTTCTGTGACCCACTCCAATACGGAGAATAGGGGTCCTCAGAATTGACCAACAAAGCAGTACAAAAACAGACGGGAAAGCGTGCTTGGTAGGGACGAGCGGAGCAGTGGAAGTTTGGATTTTGGTACCAGTCCCAAACTTTAGTCCAAAGATCAATTCGGGTACCAAAACATTACTCGAACTTGAACCTGAACCCCACTTAAATGTAAGGGGACCCAAACTCACTCTCTCGACTTCCGGTACAAACTTCAAACTTTGAAGTTTGGGTACGTTTACCTCTACTGCTTGGCTGCTTCTGTGACACCCATGGCAGTGAAAGATGAGTGCTGTGCACATACATGACCACCTCTCCAGTCATACTCTGTTGGATGTGATCGCTGCCTTGCAGACAGGATGGGGGAACTACTGTATGTTTTCCCCATTGGTGCAGTTCTAAGAGGTTTGACCTGCATACATCACACCTTTATGGTACCATCGTCTCTACACTGAGCCGGACACTGCCTCCTTCTCTGCACTGAGCCGGACACTGCCCCGAGCCAGACACTGCCCCTTCTCTGCACTGAGCTGAACACTGCCTCCTTCTCTGCACTGAGCCGGACACTGCCTCCTTCTCTGCACTGAGCCGGACACTTCCCCCTTCTCTGCACTGAGCCAGACACTGCCCCAGTCTCTGCACTGAGCCGGACACTGCCCCTTCTCTGCACTGAGCCGGACACTGCCCCAGTCTCTGCACTGAGCCGGACACTGCCCCTTCTCTGCACTGAGCCGGACACTGCCCCCTCCTCTGCACTGAGCCGGACACTGACCCCTCCTCTGCACTGAGCCGGACACTGACCCCTCCTCTGCACTGAGCCGGACACTGACCCCTCCTCTGCACTGAGCCGGACACTGACCCCTCCTCTGCACTGAGCCGGACACTGCCTCCTTCTCTGCACTGAGCCGGACACTGCCCCCTCCTCTGCACTGAGCCGGACACTGACCCCTCCTCTGCACGGAGGCAACTGACCCCACCTCTCCACTGAGTTGGACACTGCCCCCTTCTCTGCACTGAGCCGGACACTGACCCCTTCTCTGCACAGAGACGGACACAGCCCCCTTCTCTGCACTGAGCCGGACACTGCCCCCTTCTCTGCACTGAGACGGACACTGCTCCTTCTCTGCACTGAGCCGGACACTGCCCCCTCCTCTGCACTGAGCCGGACACTGACCCCTCCTCTGCACTGAGCCGGACACTGACCCCTCCTCTGCACTGAGATGGACACTGCCCCCTTCTCTTCACTGAGACGGACACTGCCCCCTTCTCTGCACAGAGACGGACACTGCCCCCTTCTCTGCACAGAGACGGACACTGCCCCCTTCTCTGCACAGAGACGGACACTGCCCCCTTCTCTGCACAGAGCCGGACACTGCCCCCTTCTCTGCACTGAGACGGACACTGCCCCCTTCTCTGCACTGAGACGGACACTGCCCCCTTCTCTGCACTGAGACGGACACTGCTCCTTCCTCGGCACTGAGCCGGACACTGCCCCCTTCTCTGCACTGAGACGGACACTGCTCCTTCCTCTGCACTGAGCCGGACACTGCCCCCTTCTCTGCGTTGAGATGGGCACTGTCCCCTTCTTGGCACTGAGCCGGACACTACAACCTACTCTGCACTGAGCCGGACATTGCCCCCTTCTCTGCACTGAGACGGACACTGCCATCTTCTCTGCACTGAGACAGACAGCCCCCTTCTCTGCACTGAGCCGGACACTGCCCCCTTCTCTGCACTGAGCTGGACACTGCCCCCTTCTCTGCACTGAGCCGGACACTGCCCCCTTCTCTGCACTGAGCCGGACACTGCCCCCTTCTCTGCACTGAGCCGGACACTGCCCCCTTCTCTGCACTGAGCCGGACACTGCTCCCTCCTCTGCACTGAGCCGGACACTGCCCCCTTCTCTGCACTGAGACGGACACTGCCCCCTTCTCTGCACTGAGGCGGACACTGCCCCCTTCTCTGCACTGAGGCGGACACTGCCCCTTTCTCTGCACTGAGCCGGACACTGCCCCCTCCTATGCACTGAGCCGGACACTGCCCCCTCCTATGCACTAAGCCGGACACTGACCCCTTCTCTGCACTGAGATGGACACTGTCCCCTTCTCTGCACTGAGCCTGACACTGCTCCTTCCTCTGCACTGAGCCTGACACTGCCCCCTTCTCTGCGCTGAGATGGACTCTGTCCCCTTCTTGGCACTGAGCCGGACACTGCCCCCTCCTCTGCACTGAGCCGGACATTGCCCCCTCCTCTGCACTGAGACGGACACTGCCCCCTTCTCTGCACTGAGCCGGACACTGCCCCATTCTCTGCACTGAGCCGGACACTGCCCCCTCCTCTGCACTGAGCCGGACACTGCCCCCTTCTATGCACTGAGCCGGACACTGCCCCCTTCTCTGCACAGAGGCGGACACTGCCCCCTTCTCTGCACTGCGCCAGACACTGCCCCGAGCGAGACACTGCCCCGAGCGAGACACTGCCCCGAGCGAGACACTGCCCCTTCTCCGCACTGAGCCGGACACTGCCCCCTTCTCTCCACTGAGCCGAACACTGCCTCCTTCTCTGCACTGAGCCGGACACTGCCCCCTTCTCTCCACTGAACCGGACATTGCCCTCTTCTCTGCAATGAGCCGGACATTGCCCCCTTCTATGCACTGAGACAGACACTGCCCTGAGCCAGACACGGCTCCTTCTCTGCACTGAGCAGGACACTGACCCCTTCTCTGCACTGAGCCGGACACTGCCCCATTCTCTGCACTGCGCCAGACACTGCCCCATTCTCTGCACTGCGCCAGACACTGCCCCGAGCCAGTCACTGCCCCGAGCCAGACACTGCCCCGAGCCAGACACTGCCCCGAGCCAGACACTGCCCCGAGCCAGACACTGCCCCGAGCCAGACACTGCCCCGAGCCACACACTGCCCCGAGCCACACACTGCCCCGAGCCACACACTGCCCCGAGCCACACACTGCCCCGAGCCACACACTGCCCCGAGCCACACACTGCCTCGAGCCACACACTGCCCCGAGCCACACACTGCCCCGAGCCACACACTGCCCCGAGCCACACACTGCCCCGAGCCACACACTGCCCCGAGCCAGACACTGCCCCGAGCCAGACACTGCCCCGAGCCAGACACTGCCCCGAGCCAGAGACTGCCCCGAGCCAAACACTGCCCCTTCTCCGCACTGAGCCGAACACTGCCCCCTTCTCTCCACTGAGCCGAACATTGCCTCCTTCTCTGCACTGAGCTGGACACTGCCCCCTTCTCTCCACTGAACTGGACATTGCCCCCTTCTCTGCAATGAGCCGGACATTGCCCCCTTCTCTGCACTGAGGCAGACACTGCCCCGAGCCAGACACTGCCCCCTTCTCTGCACTGAGACGGACACTGCTCCTTCCTCTGCACTGAGCCGGACACTGCCCCCTTCTCTGCACTGAGCCTGACACTGCTCCTTCCTCTGCACTGAGCCTGACACTGCCCCCTTCTCTGCGCTGAGATGGACACTGTCCCCTTCTTGGCACTGAGCCGGACACTGCCCCCTCCTCTGCACTGAGCCGGACATTGCCCCCTTCTCTGCACTGAGCCGGACACTGCCCCCTTCTCTGCACTGAGCCGGACACTGCCCCATTCTCTGCACTGAGCCGGACACTGCCCCCTCCTCTGCACTGAGCCGGACATTGCCCCCTTCTCTGCACTGAGATGGACACTGCCCCCTTCTCTGCCCCGAGCCAGACACTGCCCCTTCTCTGCACTGAGCCGGACACTGCCCCCTCCTCTGCACTGAGCCGGACACTGCCCCCTCCTCTGCACTGAGCCGGACATTGCCCCCTTCTCTGCACTGAGACGGACACTGCCCCATTCTCTGCACTGAGCCGGACACTGCCCCCTCCTCTGCACTGAGCCGGACATTGCCCCCTCCTCTGCACTGAGCCGGACACTGCCCCCTTCTCTGCACTGAGCCGGACACTGCCCCCTTCTCTGCACTGAGCCGGACACTGCCCCCTCCTCTGCCCCGGGCTGGACACTGACCCCTCCTTTGCACTGAGCCGGACACTGCCCAATCCTCTGCCCCGAGCTGGACACTGCCCCTTCACTGCACTGAGCCGGACACTGCCCCCTCCTCTGCCCTGAGCTTACATAGTTACATAGTTATTAAGGTTGAAGGAAGACTTTAAGTCCATCTAGTTCAACCCATAGCCTAACATGCCCTAACATGTTGATCCAGGGGAAGGCAAAAAAACCCCATGTGGTAAGAGTAAGCTCCATCATGGGGAAAAAAATTCCTTCCCGACCCCACATACGGCAATCAGACTAGTTCCCTGGATCAACGCCTTATCAAGGAATCTAATATATATACCCTGTAATATTATACTTTTCCAGAAAGGTATCCAGTCCCCTCTTAAATTGAAGCAATGAGTCACTCATTACAACATCATACGGCAGAGAGTTCCATAGTCTCACTGCTCTTACAGTAAAGAATCCGCGTCTGTTATTATGCTTAAACCTTTTTTCCTCCAGACGTAGAGGATGCCCCCTTGTCCCTGTCACCGGTCTATGATTAAAAAGATCAGCAGAAATGTCTTTGTACTGTCCCCTCATATATTTATACATTAACATAAGATCACCCCTTAGTCTTCGTTTTTCCAAACTAAATAGCCCCAAGTGTAATAACCTATCTTGGTATTGCAGACCCCCCAGTCCTTTAATAACCTTGGTTGCTCTTCTCTGCACCCGCTCCAGTTCAGCTATGTCTTTCTTATACACCGGAGACCAGAACTGTGCACAGTATTCTAAGTGTGGTCGCACTAGTGACTTGTATAGAGGTAAAATTATGTTCTCCTCATGAGCATCTATGCCTCTTTTAATGCATCCCATTATTTTATTTGCCTTTGTAGCAGCTGCCTGACACTGGCCACTGAATATGAGTTTGTCATCCACCCATACACCCAGGTCTTTTTCATTGACGGTTTTGCCCAGAGTTTTAGAATTAAGCACATAGTTATACATCTTATTACTTCTACCCAAGTGCATGACCTTACATTTATCCCCATTAAAGCTCATTTGCCATTTATCAGCCCAAGCTTCTAGCTTACATAAATCAGCCTGTAATATAAAATTGTCCTCCCCTGTATTGATTACCCTGCAGAGTTTAGTGTCATCTGCAAATATTGAAATTCTACTCTGAATGCCCCCTACAAGATCATTAATAAATATGTTAAAAAGAAGAGGGCCCAATACTGACCCCTGTGGTACACTGCCCCTTCTGTGGACACTGCCCCTTCATTGCACTGAGCCGGACACTGTCCCCTCCTCTGCACTGAACCAGACACTGCCCCCTTCTCTGCACTGAGACGGACACTGCCCACTTCTCTGCACTGAGACGGACACTGCCCCTTTCTCTGCACTGAGCCGGACACTGCCCCCTCCTCTGCACTGAGCCGGACACTGACCCCTTCTCTGCACTGAGATGGACATTGTCCCCTTCTTGGCACTGAGCCGGACACTGCCCCCTTCTCTGCACTGAACCGAACACTGCCCCCTTCTCTGCACAGAGACGGACACAGCCCCCTTCTCTGCACTGCGCCAGACACTGCCCGGGGCGAGACACTGCCCCGAGCGAGACACTGCCCCGAGCGAGACACTGCCCCGAGCGAAACACTGCCCCGAGCGAAACACTGCCCCGAGCGAAACACTGCCCCTTCTCCGCACTGAGCCGGACACTGCCCCCTTCTCTGCACTGAGCCGGACACTGCCCCCTTCTCTCCACTGAACCGGACATTGCCCTCTTCTCTGCAATGAGCCGGACATTGCCCCCTTCTCTGCACTGAGCCAGACACTGCCCCGAGCCAGACCCGGCTCCTTCTCTGCACTGAGCCGGACACTGACCCCTTCTCTGCACTGAGCCGGACACTGCCCCATTCTCTGCACTGCGCCAGACACTGCCCCGAGCCAGACACTGCCCCGAGCTAGACACTGCCCCGAGCCAGACACTGCCCCGAGCCAGACACTGCCCCGAGCCAGACACTGCCCCGAGCCAGACACTGCCCCCTTCTCCGCACTGAGCAGGACACTGCCCCCTTCTCTCCACTGAGCCGAACACTGCCTCCTTCTCTGCACTGAACTGGACATTGCCCCTTCTCTGCAATGAGCCGGACATTGCCCCCTTCTCTGCACTGAGGCAGACACTGCCCCGAGCCAGACACTGCTCCTTCTCTGCACTGAGCCGGACACTGACCCCTTCTCTGCACTGAGCCGGACACTGCCCCATTCTCTGCACTGCGCCAGACACTGCCCCGAGCCAGACACTGCCCCGAGCTAGACACTGCCCCGAGCCAGACACTGCTGTTGTGAATTTGGTTTCTGGGCTCCCCCGGTGGTCACTGGTGGTACTGAACTTGTGTGCTTCATCGCCTCTGTTCACCTGTTTCCATCAGGATGTGGGAGTTGTCTATTTAGCCTTGCTCCTCAGTCATTTCTATGCCGGCCAACAATGTTACCAGAAGCCTTTCTGTTGCATGTTCCTGCTCCTAGACTACTATCAGCTAAGTTGGACTTGTAGTCCTAAGTTTGTTTTGCATTTTTGTTCCAGTTCTCTGTGTTTGAATATTTCTGAGGCTGGAAGCTCTTGTGAGCTGAAATTGCCACTCTGGTGTCATGAGTTGATATTAGAGTCTTAAAGTAATTTCAGGATGGTGTTTTGAAAGGGTTTTCAGCTGACTGTGTAGTTCCCTTTTCTGTCTTCCTACTATCTAGTAAGCGGACCTCAATTTGCTAAACCTATCTTCATACTTCGTATGTCAATTTCCTCTAAAATCACCGACATTATATGTGGGGGCTACTGTCTGCCTTTTGGGGAAAATTTCTCTAGAGGTAAGCCAGGTCTGTATTTTCCTCTGCTAGGGTCAGTCAGTTCTCCGGCTGGCGCTGGGCGTCTAGGGATAAAACGTAGGCACGCTACCCGGCCACTGTTAGTTGTGCGGTAGGTTTAGCTCACAGTCAGCTCGAGTTCCCATCTTCCAAGAGCTAGTCCTTTTGTATGCTTTACAACGGTCTCTTGCCATTGAGAACCATGACAGTTTGGCCGGCCAAGGGTTAATTAATTGGCAGAAGAAAGGAGAGAAAAGAAGTCTGCAGAGGATTTTTTTTTTTTTCCTGAGTTTGCTCATTAGTTGATTCACTAGCATCTCTGCTTACTGCAGCCTTCGTCTCTCTCTCCTTCTAATCCTTGAATGGTTCTGATTTCACCTGATGAAAATGGATCCTCAGAGTTTAGCTACAGGTTTGAATAATCTCGCTATGAAGGTTCAAAGTTTACAGGATTTTGTAATTCATGCTCCTATATCTGAACCTAGAGTACCTTTGCCTGAATTTTTCTCCGGAGATAGATCTCGCTTCCAGAATTTCAAACATAATTGTAAATTATTTTTGTCTCTGAGATCTCGCTCCGCTGGAGATCCTGCACAGCAGGTCAGGATTGTAATTTCCTTGCTCCGGGGCGACCCTCAGGACTGGGCATTTGCTTTGGCACCAGGGGATCCTGCGTTGCTCAATGTGGATGCGTTTTTCCTGGCTTTGGGGTTGCTTTATGAGGAGCCTCATTTAGAGATTCAGGCTGAAAAAGCCTTGATGGCCCTGTCTCAAGGGCAAGATGAGGCTGAAATATACTGCCAAAAATTTCGTAAGTGGTCTGTGCTTACTCAGTGGAATGAGTGCGCCCTGGCGGCGAATTTCAGAGAGGGTCTCTCTGATGCCATTAAAGATGTTATGGTGGGGTTCCCTGTGCCTGCAGGTCTGAATGAGTCCATGACAATGGCTATTCAGATTGATCGGCGTTTGCGCAAACCTGTGCACCATTTGGCGGTGTCTACTGAGAAGGCGCCAGAGATTATGCAATGTGATAGAATTCTGTCCAGAAGCGAACGACAGAATTTTAGGCGAAAAAATGGGTTGTGCTTCTATTGTGGCGATTCAACTCATGTTATATCAGCATGCTCTAAACGTACTAAGAAGGTTGATAAGTCTGTTTCAATTGGTACTTTACAGTCCAAGTTTATTCTGTGACCCTGATTTGCTCTTTATCGTCTATTACCGCGGACGCCTATGTCGACTCTGGCGCCGCTTTGAGTCTTATGGATTGGTCCTTTGCCAAACGCTGTGGGTTTAATTTAGAGCCTCTGGAAGTTCCTATACCTCTGAAGGGTATTGACTCCACGCCATTGGCTAGTAATAAACCACAATACTGGACACAAGTAACTATGCGTATTAATCCGGATCACCAGGAGATTATTCGCTTCCTTGTGTTGTATAATCTACATGATGTGTTGGTGCTTGGATTGCCATGGCTGCAATCTCATAACCCAGTCCTCGACTGGAAAGCAATGTCTGTGTTAAGCTGGGGATGTCAGGGGACTCATGGGGACGTACCTTTGGTTTCCATTTCGTCATCTATTCCCTCTGAGATTCCGGAATTTTTATCTGATTATCGTGACGTTTTTGAGGAGCCTAAACTTGGTTCACTACCTCCGCACAGAGATTGCGATTGTACAATAGATCTGATTCCGGGCAGTAAGTTTCCAAAGGGTCGTTTATTTAATCTATCTGTGCCTGAACATGCTGCTATGCGGGAATATATTAAGGAGTCCTTGGAAAAGGGACATATTCGTCCTTCGTCATCTCCCTTAGGAGCCGGTTTTTTCTTTGTATCTAAAAAAGATGGCTCTTTGAGGCCGTGTATTGATTATCGGCTTTTGAATAAAATCACGGTTAAATATCAGTATCCTTTGCCACTGCTTACTGATTTGTTTGCTCGAATAAAGGGGGCCAAGTGGTTCTCTAAGACTGATCTTCGTGGGGCATATAATTTAGTGCGAATTAAGCAGGGGGATGAGTGGAAAACCGCATTTAATACGCCTGAGGGCCATTTTGAGTATTTAGTAATGCCTTTTGGTCTTTCAAATGCCCCTTCAGTCTTTCAGTCTTTTATGCATGACATTTTCCGTGAATATTTGGATAAATTTATGATTGTGTATCTGGATGATATTTTGATTTTTTCGGACGACTGGGACTCTCATGTCCAACAGGTCAGGAGGGTTTTTCAGGTTTTGCGCTCTAATTCCTTGTGTGTAAAGGGTTCTAAGTGCGTTTTTGGGGTTCAAAAGATTTCGTTTTTGGGGTACATTTTTTCCCCCTCTTCCATTGAGATGGACCCTGTCAAGGTTCAGGCTATTTGTGATTGGACGCAACCCTCTTCTCTTAAGAGCCTTCAGAAGTTTTTGGGCTTTGCTAATTTTTATCGTCGATTTATAACTGGTTTTTCTGATGTTGCTAAACCGTTGACTGATTTGACTAAGAAGGGTGCTGATGTTGCTGATTGGTCCCCTGCTGCTGTGGAGGCCTTTCGGGAGCTTAAGCGCCGCTTTTCTTCCGCCCCTGTATTGCGTCAGCCTGATGTTACTCTTCCTTTTCAGGTTGAGGTCGACGCTTCAGAAATCGGAGCTGGGGCGGTTTTGTCGCAGAAAAGTTCCGACTGCTCCGTGATGAGACCTTGCGCGTTCTTTTCTCGTAAATTTTCACCCGCTGAGCGAAATTATGATATTGGTAATCGGGAGCTCTTGGCTATGAAGTGGGCTTTTGAGGAGTGGCGTCATTGGCTTGAGGGGGCTAGACATCAGGTGGTGGTATTGACCGACCACAAGAATTTGATTTATCTTGAGTCTGCCAGGCGCCTGAATCCTAGACAGGCGCGCTGGTCGTTATTTTTCTCTCGGTTTAATTTTGTGGTTTCTTACCTACCGGGTTCTAAAAATGTGAAGGCGGATGCCCTTTCTAGGAGTTTTGAGCCTGATTCCCCTGGTAATTCTGAACCTACAGGTATCCTTAAGGATGGAGTGATATTATCTGCTGTTTCCCCAGACTTGCGACGGGTCTTGCAGGAGTTTCAGGCGGATAGACCTGATCGTTGCCCGCCTGGTAGAATGTTTGTTCCTGATGATTGGACCAGTAGAGTCATCTCGGAGGTCCATTCTTCTGTGTTAGCTGGTCATCCTGGAATCTTTGGTACCAGGGATTTGGTGGCTAGGTCCTTCTGGTGGCCTTCCCTGTCGCGAGATGTGCGAGGTTTTGTGCAGTCTTGTGATGTTTGTGCTCGGGCCAAGCCTTGTTGTTCTCGGGCTAGTGGATTGTTGTTATCTTTGCCTATTCCGAAGAGGCCTTGGACTCACATCTCCATGGATTTTATTTCTGATCTCCCTGTTTCTCAGAAGATGTCTGTCATCTGGGTGGTGTGTGACCGTTTCTCTAAGATGGTCCATTTGGTTCCCTTGCCTAAATTGCCTTCCTCATCCGAGCTGGTTCCTCTGTTTTTTCAAAATGTGGTTCGCTTGCATGGTATTCCGGAGAATATCGTGTCTGACAGGGGAACCCAATTCGTGTCTAGATTTTGGCGAGCGTTCTGTGCTAGGATGGGCATTGATTTGTCTTTTTCGTCTGCTTTCCATCCTCAGACTAATGGCCAGACCGAGCGAACTAATCAGACCTTGGAGACTTATTTGAGGTGTTTTGTGTCTGCGGATCAGGATGATTGGGTTGCCTTTTTGCCCTTGGCGGAGTTTGCCCTCAATAATCGGGCTAATTCTGCCACCTTGGTTTCTCCTTTCTTCTGTAATTCGGGGTTTCATCCTCGTTTCTCTTCCAGTCAGGTGGAGTCTTCGGATTGTCCTGGAGTGGATGCTGTGGTGGAGAGGTTGCATCAGATTTGGGGGCATGTGGTGGACAATTTGAAGTTGTCCCAGGAGAAGACTCAGCATTTTGCCAACCGCCGTCGTCGTGTTGGTCCTCGTCTTTGTGTTGGGGACTTGGTGTGGTTGTCGTCTCGTTTTGTCCCTATGAAGGTTTCTTCTCCTAAGTTTAAGCCTCGGTTCATCGACCCGTACAAGATATTGGAGATTCTTAACCCTGTGTCCTTTCGTTTGGACCTCCCTGCATCTTTTTCTATTCATAATGTCTTCCATCGGTCATTGTTGCGCAGGTATGAGGTGCCGGTTGTACCTTCCGTTGAGCCTCCTGCTCCGGTGTTGGTTGAGGGTGAGTTGGAGTACGTTGTCGAGAAGATCTTGGACTCCCGTGTTTCCAGACGGAGACTTCAGTATCTGGTCAAGTGGAGGGGCTACGGTCAGGAGGATAATTCTTGGGTGACAGCCTCTGATGTTCATGCCTCCGATTTGGTCCGTGCCTTTCATAGGGCTCATCCTGATCGCCCTGGTGGTTCTGGTGAGGGTTCGGTGCCCCCTCCTTGAGGGGGGGGGGGTACTGTTGTGAATTTGGTTTCCGGGCTCCCCCGGTGGTCACTGGTGGTACTGAACTTGTGTGCTTTATCGCCTCTGTTCACCTGTTTCCATCAGGATGTGGGAGTTGTCTATTTAGCCTTGCTCCTCAGTCATTTCTATGCTGGCCAACAATGTTACCAGAAGCCTTTCTGTTGCATGTTCCTGCTCCTAGACTACTATCAGCTAAGTTGGACTTGTAGTCCTAAGTTTGTTTTGCATTTTTGTTCCAGTTCTCTGTGTTTGAATATTTCTGAGGCTGGAAGCTCTTGTGAGCTGAAATTGCCACTCTGGTGTCATGAGTTGATATTAGAGTCTTAAAGTAATTTCAGGATGGTGTTTTGAAAGGGTTTTCAGCTGACTGTGTAGTTCCCTTTTCTGTCTTCCTACTATCTAGTAAGCGGACCTCAATTTGCTAAACCTATCTTCATACTTCGTATGTCAATTTCCTCTAAAATCACCGACATTATATGTGGGGGCTACTGTCTGCCTTTTGGGGAAAATTTCTCTAGAGGTAAGCCAGGTCTGTATTTTCCTCTGCTAGGGTCAGTCAGTTCTCCGGCTGGCGCTGGGCGTCTAGGGATAAAACGTAGGCACGCTACCCGGCCACTGTTAGTTGTGCGGTAGGTTTAGCTCACAGTCAGCTCGAGTTCCCATCTTCCAAGAGCTACGGTAGTCCTTTTGTATGCTTTACTACGGTCTCTTGCCATTGAGAACCATGACACACTGCCCCGAGCTACACACTGCCCCGAGCCAGACACTGCCCCGAGCCAGACACTGCCCCGAGCCAGACACTGCCCCGAGCCAGACACTGCCCCGAGCCAGAAACTGCCCCCTTCTCCGCACTGAGCAGGACACTGCCCCCTTCTCTCCACTGAGCCGAACACTGCCTCCTTCTCTGCACTGAGCTGGACACTGCCCCCTTCTCTCCACTGAACTGGACATTGCCCCTTCTCTGCAATGAGCCGGCCATTGCCCCCTTCTCTGCACTGAGGCAGACACTGCCCCGAGCCAGACACTGCCCCCTTCTCTGCACTGAGCCGGACACTGCCCCCTTCTCTGCACTGAGACGGACACTGCTCCTTCCTCTGCACTGAGCCGGACACTGCCCCCTTCTCTGCACTGAGCCGGACACTGCCCCCTTCTCTGCACTGAGCCGGACACTGACCCCTCCTCTGCACTGAGCCGGACACTGCCCCCTCCTCTGCCCCGAGCTGGACACTGCCCCTTCACTGCACTGAGCCGGACACTGTCCCCTCCTCTGCACTGAGCTGGACACTGCCCCTTCTCTGCACTGAGACGGACACTGCTCCTTCCTCTGCACTGAGCCGGACACTGCCCCCTTCTCTGCACTGAGACGGACACTGCTCCTTCCTCTGCACTGAGCCGGACACTGCCCCCTTCTCTGCACTGAGCCGGACACTGCCCCCTTCTCTGCACTGAGCCGGACACTGCCCCCTTCTCTGCACTGAGCCGGACACTGACCCCTCCTCTGCACTGAGCCGGACACTGCCCCCTCCTCTGCCCCGAGCTGGACACTGCCCCTTCACTGCACTGAGCCGGACACTGTCCCCTCCTCTGCACTGAGCTGGACACTGCCCCTTCACTGCACTGAGCCGGACACTGTCCCCTTCTCGGCACTGACGCGGACACTGTCCCCTTCTCGGCACTGACGCGGACACTGCCCCCTCCTCTGCACTGAGCCAGACACTGCCCCGCTTCATAGACAGCACCTTTGGTTCAGAGGTGAACCCTACACTACCCTGTGTAAAATGCCGATTTGCTGCCAGACTGGGATAGAAGAACTCGCATTAAACAGCTTTAAATAGAAAGTTCATCATCAGTTCACAGAGGCCGACAATTGGTTCAAGATCAGTAGCTCACAAATTATAGGCCAGAACAAGCCAGTTTCTGATCTGTGTATTGCTTGATCTTGCTGATCACAATGAAAACAATGCCGCCCTTATTTATTCTTCTTTTTAGAGGAATCTGCACCAGGTTTATGTTGCCCAATCTGAGGTTCTACAATTATCTTGACCCTTGCTGCAATTTTCATAAAATACTGCTTAATCTGCTAGTCCTCTCGATCAGCTCGGTCTGTGCAGTCCTTTTTTATTATTGGGCAACAAATAGTCTCCACTGTGCATAGGCAGAAAACAGTCAATGGCAAAGTTTTCCTTCCTGTGGAACCATGACGCAGAGCCAGATCCAACACACAACACCACTGTGGGGTCATAACGCGGGGTCCAACAAGTAAATGGGAAGAACAGTGTTACACGCCGCACTCTTTTTCCCATAAAATCTGATGGAATTTGTGACAGAGCCCCTGATGATAATGTGAACAGTGTCTTACTACTGATCACTTTCTTGGGGCCACATCTGTCCATAGGGTTTGTCTGATACTGCAGCGAATCCCATGCAGCGCACTTTTAGACAGATGTGGCACGGTTTCTGGAAACACAGGGGAAGAAAAAGCAGACCCTTATAATCCCAGATAACCTCCTTTAAACTTGATAGAAATATCTAGAAATAAAAAAAAAAGCCTCAAGTGACAAAACCCACCGCTGACCTGGATTTTAAATTTAGGACACTAGTAATCTTCTGCACATTTGCTGTTTAGTAAAGATCACGGAGATATGACATGAAACCCATCCATTCTGTGATGGTAAATCAGTGTGATGAGCGCTCTAATGATGATGGGTTATGTAAAGAATGAGAACATTCACAGTGGAGCGCAGCAATAGGCCCTTTCACAGGAGGAAATTCAGGATATTGTTTGGAGAGGCTTACTTCTCTGAAGGTCGCTTTTCTTTTCACTAGCATTTAGTGGTGTTTTTCTGTTATTTTTACATTTTTTTAATTTTCTACTTGTTTTGGTACATGTAAAAAAAACAACGACAAAAAAAAACATTTTTTACTATAAATTTTGTTTCATGAATTTTACCATGTGTTTTGTAGCGACAGTTTTCACAGGATAAATGTTCATCAGCCTGGATGTGACATGTAGAAAAATATGCTACAAAACCCCCCCTGACTGCTGCAATGACAAAACAGACTGGCATTTGTTTCTAAAAGCATTTGATTTGGCTCACTTGCAAAAGGCTTCAATGCAACTTGCACGTGACTGCAGCTTATTTGGCTGCGATTAGGTGTTTTTGATTTTTTTTTTACAGAATTGCAGGGTAAGGCTGGGGCAACATGGCCACGTGTCGCATGACCGCAACCTCAGACAAGTTGTGAAAAGTGCTGTCACGTGACTATTTTAAGGCTGCATTTTGCTGTATAAAACAAATTTTAAAATTTGCACTAAAATGCAATGCAATAATAGAACAATCGTGGAATAAGTAAAATATATTGTACCTTCATTATAATGCACCTTTATGTAACAGATCTGATTAACAATCCATGGATATTGTAGAGATCATAACCTGGGTGTAACCATGTGGCATTTAAACAAATGGATAGGACCAATTTCCCATCCATAGATAGGACCATGGGCCAATTTCCAATCCATAGATAGGACCATGGGCCAATTTCCCATCCATAGATAGGACCATGGCCCATTTCCAATCCATAGATAGGACCATGGGCCAATTTACAATCCATAGATAGGACCATGGGCCAATTTCCCAAACATAGATAGGACCATGGGCCAATTTCCAATCCATAGATAGGACCATGGGCCAATTTCCCAAACATAGATAGGACCATGGACCAATTTCCTATCCATAGATAGAACCATGGACCAATTTCCCATCCATAGATAGGACCATGGACCAATTTCCAATCCATAGATAGGACCATGGGCCAATTTCCAATCCATAGATAGGACCATGGGCCAATTTCCAATCCATAGATAGGACCATGGACCAATTTCCAATCCATAGATAGGACCATGGGCCAATTTCCTAACCACAGATAGGACCATGGTATGGGAAATTGGTCCATGGTCCTATCTATGGATGGGAAATTGGTCCATGGTTCTATTTCCTAACCATAGATAGGAAATTGGTCTACTCTGCTTCTCTTATCGGCACCGTGACATCACGCAACGCTGCAACACTGAGGAGAACTAACGTGCCCTCAGAGATACTTCACCTGGGAGCACTACTGGCTGGGGGGCTGGTATCTACATTACTACAATCGGACTGCCATTGACACATATTTCACGTAAACAACCTTCCCTCTACATACGTGGATCCAATATGACGGTTTGCACTTTATACCTTTGGTTGCATCTGAGCAAATGCCTATGCATGTAATTTATCCACCTGTTTAAGTGCCACATGGTTACACCCAGGCTGTCATCTCAACAATCTGTAGATTATTGTAAATCTGATCTATTGTATAAATGTGTAATATATTTTACTTGTTCGATTTATTCAGAACATACAATTGTTCTATTGTTCCATTTCATTTTAACGCAAATTGTCTTTTGAATTTCAGTGTCTAATGTTGTTGCACATAGTGGATTTGTGCTATTTATTTTCAGCTTGTGAGATGGATAGTGTAATGCCACAGTAGCACACTGACGCAGTGATGAGGTGGTGACCCACAAAGTTCAAACACAAAACTCCTTTATTGTGTTTCTTCACAGCATTAAATGTCCCAATTCACACAAGTGCATATCTCAGTGCATAGTATTAATGTCCATTTCACCATACTACATGCTACACGGCATCCTTCTGTTTACAGTCACTAAACACGCTGGCCTTCCCTTTGACCTGTAGCCGTGGGCGACTGCACCGCCGGGCCAATGTCTTTTATTCACAGCTGTACACAGTCCTTGTTATCATCCTGTTTGCAGTCGTTACACACACCAGTCCTTCTTCGGGCACTGGACGGTCTATCTCCGATTCACCTACGGGCACAAGACAATCCACCTCCGAGACCAGTTACCGTGGATTGCAGCACCACTGTGTACGCTGTGGGTGCCAGGCCTATTGGCTCCACTCTGTGCTGTGTCTCTTCACACAGACAAAGCTCTGCACTCTCACCTACACCAACTGACATTGGCCCTGACACACCCAAACCCTTTGCTGCAGGGCTTTTAACAAAGAAACCTGTGGCCTTCAGCCACATGGAAACCTGGGCCGGGAATGAAACGGACTGCATGACTACCATCCTGCAGTCTGTTTCACACACAACGTCCCAAAGCAGGTTTCCCCTATATCTGTCTTGGACACTAGCATGTCCAAGACTAACACTTACTTTTATTTTTTCTAGTCTGCATTGCAGCCACCGCTACATCCGTGACTGCCATGCACTCCCATGGACTTCATACGCCTCCCTGAACAAACTGTTGAGAACGCACAGTGACCCCTACCTGTGACATCGGTCACTGCTTCACCATTGCAATCACAGCTAGGCCTGTGACTGCAATGCACCCCCGTGGCCTCACTACAACTCCGTGCACAACCTGAGGAGAACAAAAAGCATCCCCTACCTGTGACACCGGTCACTGCCTCACAACAGGTAACAGCGCCATTGTGGTTATTTAGAGTTTTTTAGTTTTCCAATTTGCAGAAAAGTCACATGGTGCTGTAATCACGTTGGATTTGCGTTGAAGTCTATAACAACTGAGTTGCATGCGACTTGCGACCATTGATATCACATTAAGGCTACGTTCACATTTGCGTTGTTGTGTGTTGCGTCGGCAACGCATCGGCGACGCAACGCACAACGCATGCAAAACGCATGCAAAACGCATTGTATTGTGACGCATGCGTCCTTTTTTTGCATGATTTTGGACGCAAAAAAAATGCAACTTGCTGCGTCCTCTGCGCCCTGACGCGTGCGCCTAAAGAGACGCATGCGTCACAAAACGCAACACAACACATGTCCATGCGCCCCCATGTTAAATATAGGGGCGCATGACGCATGCGACGACGCTGCAGCGCCCGACGCTGCGGCGCACAACGCAAATGTGAACGTAGCCTTAGAAACATCTGTGAAGGTGTCACAAATATGGTAGGTCACCATTCCCAAAGCGACAGCATAGGTAGTCTTTAGATGCAATGTCATAATTCGACATTGCACTTAATGTAATGCTACATGCAACAGTGTAGGTCTAGCCTTACATGGGAAAGTATGTCACCAACAATATCTCTTGTTACAAAACCCAAAAATTCTATGCAACTTGTCTGCAATTTGCTGAAAATAAAGATTAAACAACAACAAGACAGATTTCATCAACCAAGGTACCATTATAATTAGTATAACGGCACTAACCTGACACTGTCTGTAGGTTACGGAGCACAATCCTCTGCTGACAGGTTCCCTTTAATGGTTAAACCATCTTATGCATTAAGTTCCTAAAGGTACAGCTCCTAATGTCCCATTCTATGGAAGAAATTGCTCTCTTCTATTTTGTTGCCTGCAAAGTCTTTCAAACGGTATTCACTGTAAGCAATAGCAAAATAGTAACACTTGTGTGCTACAGGGTCTGATGTTTCTTTGCTAATAGGGAAAGGCAATTGTAATTTAAGTTATTCACTAATATTTTGCAATAGGATAATGATAATATTCTGGTGTGGGTTTTTTAAAATTTTATTTTGACATCTTAGCACATCAAAATCAGACAATATCAGATGAAACATGGCCTGTCAGTCGGTGCGGTGCTCACTGAGCTGTACGACCCCTGCACTAACCTGACCCCGGTGACGTAATAGCCACAATGAGCAGTGATGTCAGGTGGGCTCCACTGCAGTCACATATGGAAGCATCTCTCAGCTATGCTTTATATCCCTCCCCAGGATTTCTCTGTGAACGATTGGCCTCAGGCCAGCTACTAATATTATCTTTCTAATGACCTGTGCCAAACAAACCAAATGAAAATTAATTCCTCTTCTAAAAATGCTCCCTTTACAAGAAAACAGCACCTCTCCAATTATTCTTCAAACCAACATACAAATTGTTATATTATTGGGAACTAGCAATGCACACTGCAAATGATATCCAATCTGTAACCAGTTTAACCCCTCATTACACACAAACTGCAAATCCATCCTATTGTTGGCCATTAAAGGGAATCTGTCAGTAAGATCAAACCCCCCAAACTGCAAATATGGCCATGCAGGTCTTTGAAGGCTAAATCCAACAACATCTTTGTATCTTCTATCTGTTGCTTCATTTCCTAGAAATTAGCGTTTTAATTCATAAGCAAGTGAAATGCTCTATGCATGGCAGAGCACTTTCTGAGACGTTGCCACCTGAGGTTGTTTCCCCATTGAGCACCAGCTTCTTTAGCTTGAAAGGTGTCAATAGATTTAGTTTTCAAAGACTTGCACGCATGTGATTTAAGGGGGCTGATTTAACTAACAGATTTCCTAATGCACAGATATTTCGTCAAGGGACACATGCCAATATTTTGAGTTGATGCCACTTATAAATGGTAATACTGTAGACTGCATTTAAGGACTATCCTGAAATGCGGACATAATAAGTCAGGCTTATAGTGACACATTAGAATATAATTGTAATTGTTATAAAGGTGAATCAAAGCTGCCTGAAGGCGGTTGTGATAGGACCGAGTTGATTTTTAACACTATGCTTTTGGTGTTACAGCAGCCATTTGGATGGGTAGTAACTATTTTTACAAATCAAAAAAGGAACATAATAAATGCAGATGTGCGGCATACACAAGGTTGTAAACCTTGATATATTATTTTAACAGTTTATTTTGAGCGTACTTCTCTGCTTGGAAAAGAGCATTAGCCACAAAGGTCATTTCCAGCATTACTTTTCCCAATACTTTTAGTGTGTTGCATTAAAATATTCAGCCTTTGTGAATAAATGGTATGCTTGGGATAACTTTTAAGTCAGATCACCTGAACCTCCAGACATTTTTGTTAAAAATCACTATTTGTTGCAAGGATATAAAAACAAGGCCGTACTGTAAACTACTGCACCGCTTCTATTCTCCAGGTTGTCTGGAAAATATATAGATTATTGCAACCAAGGTTTGAATCCATAGATTTATAAGTAACTGATAAAAGATGGATGAATTCAAAATAAAAACACACAAAAAAATATACCGTAGCTAAATAAAAGGATAATTAACCACCTCCAGTACTTTTGCCTAGAAAAAAAAGAAGATGCTTAAAATGGGTTGTCCACTACTCAAAAGGGGTGAAAACCCCTTCACGGTTACTAGGTTCCCCCTCCAGTAAAATAACAACATCTATACTCTCCTCCAGCGCTACCGGTTGGGTTTCTAAATCAACACTTAAGAAAATAATAAAAATCCCAATTCACTTTCTTGTGTAGTCCATTGTGCAACAATTCACAGCAGAAGGGTCAACCCACAGAGCACGGTTCATGCAGGTTGTAGCATGAGGAGCACGGGCTTTAAATCATTCAATAAGATTATCCAGGCTATGGAAAGGGTTAAGTAAGCGAGAGGAGAAAGAACGAAATTCATTTGAAAGAATATAAGAAACCTAAAGTAGCACTCTGGTGAAACGCGTTTCCTCTTCAATCCCTCCACTGCACAAGTCTCCGCAATATCTTGTCCTCATCTGCATCAGACTAAGCAGACCTCACAGCGTCTTCTGTCTGCACTTGACGTCACTTTCTCCAAAAATACCTACGAGTCTCTCATTGAGGTTCTTACAGGCAGGCACTGAAAAAGTGACTTCCGGTCCATGCAGAAGTCATTGCGTCTTGTTGCTAGTCACAGTGCAAGTTCATGTGGACCGGAACATTTCTGATAGTGGGATTTGGCAGCGACTGGCAAATTTAATGGTAACACTTTCACTGGAGTGCTGCTTTAACCCTCTGCTTATAGCTGCCTAATGCTTCTTTGGATAGAACATATCCAAAAATGTATCCCCCCCTACTACAACATAGGAAGACCATTAATTTACTTCATAGCCAAAGTGACACTGATCCCTCCTTCTTACACCACCAAGGAAATTTGAGTTTTCAAGATTTTTTTCTGCTTTCTGGCGTTCAAACCTGGGGTGCATCCCACAGTTCGTAAAAATACGGTACTTGTAATGAAAATCCTTTACATAGTAGCATAGTTATTAAGGTTGAAGGAAGACTTTAAGTCCATCTAGTTCAACCCATAGCCTAACCTAACATGCCCTAACATGTTGATCCAGAGGAAAGCATAAAAAACCATGTGACAAACAGTAAGCACCACATTGGGGAAAAAAATTCCTTCCCGACTCCACACACGGCAGTCAGACTAGTTCCCTGGATCAATGCCCTATCAAGGAATCTAGTATATATACCCTGTAACATTATACTTTTCCAGAAAGGTATCCACTCCTCTCTTAAATTTAAGTAATGAATCACTCATTACAACATCATACGGCAGAGAGTTCCATAGTCTCACTGCTCTTACAGTAAAGAATCCGCGTCTGGTATTATGCTTAAACCTTCTTTCCTCCAGACGTAGAAGATGCCCCGTTGTCCCTGTCTCAGGTCTATGATTAAAAATATCATCAGAAAGGTGTTTGTACTGTCCCCTCATATATTTATACATTAACATAAGATCACCCCATAGCCTTCGTTTTTCCAAACTAAATAACCCCAAGTGTAATAACCTATCTTGGTATTGCAGACCTCCCAGTCCTCTAATAACCTTGGTCGCTCTTCTCTGCACCCGCTCTAGTTCAGCAATGTCTTTCTTATACACTGGAGACCAGAACTGTACACAGTATTCTAAGTGTGGTCGCACTAGTGACTGTATAGAAGTAAAATTACGTTCTCCTCATGAGCATCTATGCCTCTTTTAATGCATCCCATTAATTTATTTGCCTTTGTAGCAGCTGCCTGACACTGGCCACTAAATGTGAGTTTATCGTCCATCCATACACCCAGGTCTTTTTCATTGACTGTTTTGCCTAGTGTTTTACAATTACGCACATAATTATACATCTTATTCGCTCTACCCACGTGCATGACATTACATTTATCCCCATTAAAGCTCATTTGCCATTTATCAGCCCAAGCTTCCAGTTTACATATATCTTCCTGTAATATAAAATTGTCCTCCTCTGTATTGATTACCTTGCAGAGTTTAGTGTCATCTGCAAATATTGAAATACTACTCTGTATGCCCCCTACAAGGTCATTAACAAATATGTTAAAAAGAAGAGGGCCCAATACTGACTCCTGTGGTACCCCACTGCTAACCGCGACCCAGTCCGAGTGTGCTCCATTAATAACCACCCTTTGTTTCCGATCCCTGAGCCAGCTCTTAACCCACTTACACATATTCTCCCCTATTCCCATTGTTGTCATTTTATGTATCAACCTTTTGTGTGGCACCGTATCAAAAGCTTTTGAAAAGTCCATATACACTACGTCCAAAGCGTGTCCTTGGTCCAGTCCGGAACTTACCTCTTCATAGAAGCTGATCTGATTAGTCTGACAGGAACGGTCCCTAGTAAACCCATGCTGATATTGGGTCATGAGGTTATTCCTCTTCAGATACTGCAGCATAGCATCCCTTAGAATGCCCTCCAGGATTTTACCCACAGTAGAGGTTAAAAGGAATCTGTCACCCCCCTCAGGCGTTTGTAACTAAAAGAGCCACATTGTGCAGCACTAATGCTGCATTCTGACAAGGTGGCTCTTTTAGGTATGCTCCCTGCACACGCTGAAATAAACGTTTATAAAATGCGCCCCTCACACCCTGAAATCGCCAGGGAGGCAGGCCTTTTCTTCCTAAGCCAGACTCCTCCCAGCCGTCACTCCGGGCGCCACCTCCTTTTGCTTCATTATCGTCCCCGGCATTAAAGAAAATGGTCTATCAATGACTGTACTTAATTCCTGCAGTACTCGGGGGTGTATCCCATCAGGGCCCAGAGATTTGTCAATTTTAGTAATTTTTAGACGCCGCTGTACTTCCTGCTGGGTTAAGCAGGTGACACTTAATGGGGAATTTTTATCACTAGTCATATTGGCTGCCATGGGATTTTCTTGTGTAAATACTGTTGAAAAAAAGTCATTTAGAATATTGGCTTTTTCCTCATCCTCATCCACCATTTCACCCAGGCTATTTTTAAAGGGAAGGTGCCGCAATCTTGTTTTTGTATTAAAAATGATTGTTTATATAAACAATTATTTTTAATACAAAATTATTTTTTTTAACTTTAATATCTTTTTTATTATTAATTATTGTAAGTGTAGCTGCATGGCACTTACACTCTGCAAATACGGCAGCCCTGGGCATAGGAGGCTGCGGTCGGTGTCCTACCCCATAGCTATCATTGTGCTGCTCCCTGCTCTGATGTGGCCACATCCCCTGGGCTGTCTCCACATCACAGCAGAGGCAGGAGGTCGGCGCCATCTTTCTTCAGCCCACAGTGTGTGAGCTCCACTCACTGTGACTTGAGAGCTGCGCTGTTATAGGAGGGGCAGCTCCATCTGTCTCCCCTTTCACACTGTCAGCAGCGGCCGTTCCCTGTCCTCTGCTGCCTGGTGTGTTGCTGTAATCTCTAGAATCGCTAGAGAGGGTGAAGTACTGCGGTCTGATGTCCTCAGGAGCTGCAGAGAGGTAACAGAGGGGGAGGGGGAGAATCTCTGTGCTGCTCCGACCCTGCCTCTCACTGCAGCTCCTCACAGGACACCAGACCGTGTATCTATCACTATACTGTGCTGAGCCGTGTATCTAATCCTCTCCTGTGTGATATTGTCTGCTGAGCAGTGTATCTAATCCTATCCTGTGTGATAATGTCTGCTGTGCCGTGTACCTAATCCTATCCTGTGTGATACTATGCTGAGCCATGTATCTAATCCTATACTGTGTGATATTGTCTGCTGAGCCATGCATCTAATCCTATACTGTGTGATACTGTCTGCTGACATGTGTATCTAATCCTATACTGTGCTGACCTGTGTATCTAATCCTCCTGTGGAATACTGACTGCTGAGCTGTGTAATCCTCTCCTGTGTGATACTGACTGCTGAGCCATGTATCCAATCCTATCCTGTGTGATACGGTCTGAGCCGTGTATCTAATCCTATCCTGTGTGATACTGTCTGCTGAGCCGTGTATCCAATCCTATCCTGTGTGATACTGTCTGGTGAACAGTGTATCTAATCCTCTCCTATGCACTCCTCTCCCCCCTGCATCTTTCCCCATTGCACACACAACTCAATGCCTGCGATAACAGGAGCTGCAGGGGTCATGCTGTATTATGGCATTATGTGAGATCTATATGACGGTATTATGTGATCTGTATGGTGGTATTATGCTTGATCAGTATTGTGAGAATTATATGGTGGTATTGTGTGTGATCTATATGGCGGTATTATGTGAGAACACTATGGCAGTATTACGTGTGATCTATATGGCGGTATGTGAGAACACTGGCGGTATTATGTGTGATCTATATGGTGGTATTATGTGAGAACTGTATGACAGTATTGTGTGATCTATTTGATAGTATTATGTGCGATCTATATGGCGGTATTATGTGAGAACACTATGGCAGTATTATCTTCAGAAAGTGGACCCATTCTATGGTGGTTCTGGCTGAGCAGCTGCACACGGGTCTGGGGTAATAGAGGGGGCAGCATGACCTCCAGTTAGGTGCAGTCAGGGGAGGGCTGGTGAGGCAGCTGAAGAGAGGGGTCTCATGTTTATTGTTACTATATGGCTACATTTCCTTCCCAGAGTCACCCCGTACTTCACCTGTCGCCTCGCTTTCACACATCGCCAGGACAGGATGGAGAAGACAGGATCTGAGGAGGGGAATGGGGTCTGCATGCAAAGTCTGGATCAAAACAGGCCATTAATCCGCAGAAATGTTTCCTGGATTTCTGTGGAGCAGACAAGCAGATGGTCTATCCATGTGTATAAAAGACAGCGCTCTATGTAAATCCCTGGCTGCTCCGCGCACCAAACAGGGTGCCCCCCCATAGACCTGCACACTGCTCTCCTGAAATACTCTGTGCTGCTGTCACCCTGCTCCCTCCACCATATATCTCCCAGAATCCTTGCTGCCTGCCATCCCCGGTGACTGTCTACTTGTCAGTATAAGGCTGCTTTCACACTAGTGTCGGTACGGGCCCGTCGCAGTGCGTCGGGCCGACGTACCGACGCATGCTGTGAAAGAAATGCTCGACGTGGGCAGCGGATGCAGTCTTATGACGCTTCCGCTGCCCCATTGTAAGGTCCGGGGAGGAGGGGGCGGACTCGACGCATGCGCGGTTGAAAATGGCGGACTCGACGCACAAAAAAAGTTACATGTAACTTTTTTTGTGGCGGCGGTCCGCCAAAACATGACGCAACCGTCGCACGACGGTTGCGACGTGTGGCAATACGTCGGTTGCGACGTGTGGCAATACGTCGGTAATGTTAGTCTATGGGGAAAAAACGCATCCTGCAGACAACTTTGCAGGATGCGTTTTTTCTCCTGAACGACGCATTGCGACGTACAGCAAACGCCGCTAGTGTGAAAGTAGCCTAAGGCTGCCGTCACACTAGCAGTATTTGGTCAGTATTTTACCTCAGTATTTGTAAGCCAAAACCAGGAGTGGGTGATAAATGCAGAAGTGGTGCATATGTTTCTATTATACTTTTCCTCTAATTGTTCCACTCCTGGTTTTAGCTTACAAATACTGAGGTAAAATGCTGACCAAATACTGATAGTGTGACGGCAGCCTTACTCTGCAGTCACCAACAAAATGGCTGCTCACTGGGTTCCTGAATATCATCCTCTCTTATCCCTTAGCAGACACCCAGAAGGGAAGGAGAGGAGACATCACACACACGTCAGCAGACTCCGCCCATAATTACTGCAGTGCTGTAATGTGAGCTAGTTGTACACTAGGTTTTTCTGAAATTTCAGCAGCTGCTCCCCCTAGTGTTTAAAAGTGGAAATTCCAAAACTTTTCAAATTATTTTTAATATTTTACTAAATTATAAACAAATGATAATATTTTTTAAGAAAATGTAAACATTGATTCTTTACATTTTTACAATTGCTGTAAAAAAAATGTTTTTGATGGCACCTTCCCTTTAAGGGGACCAACACTATCATTTTTTTGTTTCTTATTATTTATGTAGTTAAAGAATATTTTGGGATTATTTTTACTCTCTCTGGCAATGAGTCTCTCTGTCTCAATCTTTGCTGCCTTGATTTGCTTTTTACAGAATTTATTTAATTTTCTGTATTTATTTAATGCCTCCTCACTACCTACTTCCTTTAATTCTCTAAATGCTTTCTTTTTGTCACTTATTGCGCCCCTTACAGCTCTATTTAGCCATATTGGTTTCCTCCTATTCCTAGTATGTTTATTCCCATACGGTATATACTGTGCACAGGTCCTATCCAGGATGCTAATAAACGTCTCCCATTTTCTTTGTGTACTTTTATGTCTCAGGATATCGTCCCAGTTAATTGCACCAAGATCATCTCTCATCTGTTGGAAATTTGCCCTCCTGAAGTTTAGTGTCCTTGTCACCCCTCTACTACACATCTTATTAAAGGATACATGAAAACTTATTATTTTGTGATCACTATTCCCCAAGTGACCCCCAACCCTTATATTTGATATGCGGTCTGGCCTGTTGGTTAATATTAGGTCTAGCACTAGCAGGTCGCACTTCTTCTAAGGCTGGCCAAGTTCCCTGCTGCTCTCTGTGCTTCATGTCACTGCTGCAGTTAATCCCTGACAATATTAGTGTCCAATATGATAAAACTGCCGCCAGTGATTGACTGCAGCAGTCACATACCTATAAGTCAGTAAGGGGCTGTACAGAGTCACTAATGAAGATGAGATGGTTCTGTAGTATTCTGAACACTTCATTCCACGTACTACACAAAATTCGCAGCATCACACAGTGAAAAATTGGTTTCACAAAAAAATTAGTGAAAAGGCAATATATGAAACAGAATTCAAAGAAGTGTAAGAATATGAATTACTAGTACTTCTCAAGCAAGACCTGGCAGAAGTTACCCTTCTTAGGTCATCTCTAAGGGTGCATTCACACCACGTTCATTGGTCCTGTTGGGGCTTATGTCTGAACCTCCAATACAAAATGGGATTTGGGCATATGCGCTGATGGGGCCATTGACTTTAATGGTGTCAACAGAGTCAATGTGTGCTCTGACTTGCATCATTTTCGGGAGGCGGACACTTGGATGCAGTCTACTACATCTGAGTCTCTGCGTCCAGTAGGTGTATATGCCCAAAAATGATGTACGTCAGGACACTCGCTGACACTGCTGGCACCATTATAGTCAATGGCCCTGTCGCCGCATACACTCACATCCCGTTTTACTGGGGGTTTAGACATAAGCACTGACGGGATGACTGAACATGGGACAAAGCGCAGTGTGAAAGCACCCTATCCTGTGGCAACCCACCTGCAGCAAACTACAACTCCTAAAATGATATGGACCAGAAACAAGTAGAAAAATGAACACTAATGCAGAAATTTAATAATACATTTGTTATACAAGTATATTTGTTGTAAGTGAAACAGTCAGTAAGAATGTGCCTAAGAAATCTGAGGTACTTCAGAGAAACACATTTCCACAATTACCTATTCTTTCATTATTTGCTACTTTGCTGTGCCAAAATTTATGTTTTCTTGATATGCAAATTAGACTTACAAGTGAACTGCTGGACGTATCAGTGAACTTGCAGACCACAACTTCTCAGAGCTGGTGACGCCCTGCTACTTGAGTAACCGTGAAGGGCAGAGGTGAGCTCGTGCAGAAGAGCCACTGTCTTCCCTGTCAGTGAAGAAACATAGGGCTGCACTGATGGATGGAATTGAAGAGAAACTGCGAATGCACACTATTCTGCCCAGCTGCGCACTTGAGAAGCTAATTTGCATATGAATAAAACATGAATTTTGATGCAAAGTAGCCCCGAATAACAATAGCATGGGTATTGAGGAAATGTGTGTCCATGCCCTATCTTGCAGTACCGCAGGTTACTGGCCTGTTACATTATCAAAACTACTTCATAAAAAGAGTTCTCTACTGACAATACAGTGTAAAAAAAATTACCAGAAAGTTTCATGAGAAGTTCAGATGCCGCCTTGACAGAGATATCCTGCGTCAGTAAGTTTGGCTGTGTTTCCTGGGATGTGGCTTTTTCTGGCGTGTTTGAGCGGCGGGCCTCAGATTCATGGCTGTAGGTGAATCCAGACTGCGGGGACAAGGAGATCCTAAGTTCTCCATCATTAGGTTCTTCTTTAACTTTGAGTGTCAGGGGGTCTTTCTGATTTGCAGCTACAAATAGAAAATACAGACTGAATTAATGAGAGGAAACATGCTGCAATCAATTTTACACAGTGAGCTCAAAGATGGGTATGATGCCCTATCCCCGACATAGTAAATGATCACCTAGTGCCACCACATCAGCTCAATCCTCCATGTTACTGGAGACATGTAGAAAGAGATGGCAATACCAATGATCAAAAACCATCTAAAAAAAATAAATAATAAACAGTTTTTGTTCTTTTTTTGCATCAAATTACTTTGCAGCTTTAATTTTACCAGAGCCGATTAAGAAATGCAAGCCGATTGGTTGATATAGACAAAGGGCAGTTTTTCCTTAAGACAGTTTTGATAGCTGCGTTTTGTTTTATAACTTTCAAGTGATGTCACCCCATAGGTTCCCCATTGTTACTTTTTGTCTCTTTTTATTTTTAGTAGATGTTCCTGAGACATTAGAATTATTATTTGGGTATATGCACACGTAGAGTATTTGCAGCAGAAAAGTCGGCTGTTGGCAGGAAAAGAGCTACATAAAATGCTCTCGTTTTTGCATGAATGAATGAAAAATGCTGTAAAAACAATGACAAAATCTGAAAGCAAAACATAAGCAGCATGTGCATGTAGAGATCAGACTGAAGAATCCATTTTGTCTTCCCTACCTTTACAGAGACGTCTGGCTTAATATGAGGAAGACTTGAGCCAAATAGACATTTCCTTTTATGGAAGCATTCCTTCTTGTTATTGTGACCTTTGACCTACATTCCAGAAGTTGGACGTGACCAGCAGAATAGATATTCTTTTGTTAGAGAATATGAGCCCTTGTACGCATGTCTGTAATCCTTATCTCTTTTCCTATATAAAAAGGAGGGGGTGAGTCCCTGTGAGTCAGAAGCGCTCCAGAGGGCTATCCCTGTCAATAACACACGAACCTTTTGTATTGCGTGTTATTTTACTTGGATTCCTACATTTGGGAAGCCGGGGGACTGATAAGGACTCAACATTACCTGGCGCTCGAACAGGGACCCGAGACGAGAGTATTTACTCAAGATTCACCTGCGGATACGGACAACGGAGATCTGGGATAATGGACGGCAAATGAAAAAATACCTGGCCAGGTAAGAGACATTATTAGTTCTCTTTTATCTGCCCTGTATTATCCGAAAGATCTCTATGAGCCGTGTCATGCTGGGTTAGTCTAGTAGGGAGTAGATACCTATAGAACTCGGGTTACCATATTGTATAGATTTATGAGTCTAGTCCCTGGCAGTGTGTGGGCAGTGAGTGAACAGTGTGTGAACAGTGTGTGAGCAGTGTGAAGGTTGTGACATGTTGTGAAAGAAGAATAGAAGTGCGTAGAACAATAAGCCACGATTGTTAGAACAAGGTTATTGGTGAAGTCAGCCTAACTGGGTTATGAGGTAGCGTCCTTCTGGGAGACCTCTGCCCATGCTTGACTCTCCTATAGAACTTGTTTCTACATTCCCTGGATAAGGTGTGATAGAATGAGCCCAGGACGCGGGTCCATGAGCCTGGGACAAGTATGCTAACTGACACAGAAAGTTTTGTGATCTGTATGATGTTGCTGGGTCTGTCTGTTTGCGTGCATAATAGCACTTAAGTACGTCCTGCATATTAGAAGAAACGGAGCAGACGAGCCCTTCAATATTTTAGCTCCCTAGGAGAGAAGGCAACGAGACGCCACCAACAGAGGAAGTGGTTGTCCAAACGTCACCTGGGGTAGAAATAGCAAATATTGAAAGGATATTTTAGCTCCCTAGGAGAGAAGGCAACGAGACATCACCACAGTGATTGTCCAAACGTCACCTGGGGTAGAAATAGCTAAAATGAGAAATAAACAGACCAAAACTTTCTTAGGACAAGTGGAAGCAGCAGATATCATACAGGAAAGATGTGGAAAGATAGTCAGAAGTCAGATTAGAAGAGTGAGAGAAAGATTGGGAATTTCAGAAGCACTTATGTTCAGTACAGAATGGGAAAGACTGAGTAAAGAACGAGGTGGAATTATCAAAGACAATGGGTGGGAAGAAATCATACACTGTATGATAGAGGTCTCAAAAACAGCTAAAGAGGAGAATTGGAAGTATGATCCAGACACTTCCAAATGGATCATGGGGAAGGGAAAAAGTTGTGACATAATCCCACCACCTTACCTAGATCCAAAAGCACAATCATTTGTACCATCTGGAAGAGCAGAAGGAGGAAAACAATTTCCAGCCTTGTATCCCAATCTTGGTGGGGTAGGAGGATGGGTATGTTCACACTGTGGACAACAAAATCCAGATTGGAGAAATGATTGTCTAGCCTGTGGTACACCTAGATATGGCGCTGTACTTGCCCCTGTTAGGGTAGTACCTAGACCTTTTAGAGAAGCTGGTGAAGGAGGAGTAATGAACACCAGATATCATCAGACCAGACAATACTTTCCTTGGTCCCCTGCTGAGGGTATGTCACTCTTACATAATGCACCAGATCCTATCCAGTTTCCAGTTAGATTTGCGCAGTATATACAACAAATCATGCAGACTCATGCTGGGGTCTGGGCGGACGGGGAAGAATTATGTAGAATGAAAATGTCCCCCGGACTTTTTCAGGAATTATTGACACACTTACAGCCCAATAGACCAGTGGCAGAAGGGGGTGCCTCACAGACAGAAGCATCAGGTACCCAGTTCACAGAGGCATTAATAATTTTCATGAGGGGAAAACAGAGGGAAAGGGGGTCTACAGGTGTGATTATGCAGAAATTTGGGCAAAGTATTGAAGAATATAGTCAGGAACTAGAAAATAGCTTTAGGGATGAAGGATTGGATATGACTGATGCTTCAGTAAGGAGACTTTTTACAAAACAATTAATAGAGGGGCTAGATCCGAAAATCAGAGAAAAATTTAAATCCTCTACTCCAGATTGGAGAACAATTGAACAACCAAATATTGTGAAACAACGATGTTTAGGAATAGCCATGGATATGAGAGAGAATCGCAAGCCTGTTAGAATAGCACAAGCTAATACAGGAGGAAGAGTGAGACACAATTTTCCTTGCCACTACTGTAAAAAGCCAGGTCATTTCCAAAGAGAGTGCAGGAAGAAGTTGGCAGATATAAAGTCAGGCAAATTTGTTCCCAGAAATAACCCTCTCCAAACGGCCAATCAGCAGAAATCTACCATCATAGATGGTCCCATATCAGATTCAGATTGACTCGATGTGTTACAAACTTCCCTACCAGCTAGAAGGCCTATGATACAGGTGAATGTGGGGGGGAGAGAGATTCCATTTTTGATAGATACAGGTGCAACTTCCTCAATTTTGAATCAAGATTTTCTTCCAAATCCGGAAGATATTTCAGAACAAACAACTTTTGCTGAGGGTTATGATGGGGTAATTCGAACACTGCCATATACTGTGCCCCTAGAGGTCTCATTAGGACCTAAATGTTTTGCATCCAGATTTTTGTATGCCAGAGGTGCCCCAACATGTCTGTTAGGAACTGATGTACTAAAGAAATTAGAAGCTAACATCAATTTTAGGGAAGATGGCACAGTTATGTTGACTATCCCTGATAATGCAGAATCATTAGAACAATATGTCAGAATTCAGGCTTTTGAGGATTATGCTGAAGAAAAAGAGTACACCACAGATCTAGACCTCTCAACGGTCCCAGAAACACTGTGGGCACAGGGTGACACTGATGTGGGATTATTGCATATCTCTCCTGTAAAATTATCTGTGCAACCAGGAACTGTTCTCCCACAGCTCAGACAATACCCTGTGAGTGCCCAGCAGGAACTAGCGATTACAAAACAGATAGAGGGATATAGAGAGAAAGGAGTTCTGGTAGAGATACAATCACCTGCTAACACTCCTCTGTATCCAGTCAAGAAGAGAACTCTTGATAAGAGTTCTATGCCCAAATATCGTATGGTACATGATCTAAGAGAAATAAACAAAGTTCTAGATCCAATCACCCCAATTGTACCCAATCCTCATACGTTACTATCACAGATACCAGCCAGTTCTCAAGTGTTTACTGTAATAGATCTTTCAAATGCATTTTTCTCGGTTCCTTTACACCAAGATAGTTGGCATTTGTTTGCATTTACATTTAAGGGCAAACAGTTGGCGTGGACACGCCTTCCACAGGGAATGATACACTCCCCTACTCTTTATTCAAATGCCCTACAAACAGTTCTTCAAAGGTTTGAACCTGAATCACAGGTAGTAATTTTGCAGTATGTGGATGACCTACTACTTTGCTGCCCAGATCTAGAAACCGCAGAAAGGTCTACTGTGAGTTTACTATGTTTTCTAGGAAAGGAAGGGTGTAAAGTGAATAGACAAAAGCTACAAGTTTGTCAGATCAAAGTGGTCTTTCTAGGTCATTGCATTTCTCAAGGTAAAAAGCATCTTACACCTCAAAGAACTGAAGCAATAAGACAGATGAATGAGCCTAGAAATCATAAACAGCTACGAGCATTTTTAGGAATAGTGTCTCATTGTAGACAATGGATTATACATGCCAGTCAACTAATGCAATCACTGTATGACTGTGTAAAAAGTGAACCTTATTTGTTGACAAAAGAAGGTCAGATTTCGTTTCAACAATTAAAAGATGCTCTTGTTTCAGCTCCAGCGTTAGGGCTACCAGACTACACCAAACCATTTCAGCTTATGGCTGCAGAAGTTGATTCCCATGCTACAGGAGTTCTTACCCAGAAGCATGCAGGGAAACAAAGACCAATTGCATATCTTTCAGCAAGGTTAGATCCAGTAGCCAGGGCAGCGCCAACCTGTGTACGTGTGGTTGTTGCTGTCTCACTATTGTTGGACAAAGCATCAGAAATTGTCCTAGAGCATCCACTCACAGTTCAAACTACGCATGATGTTTATGGGATATTAAACCAGGTCCAGCCAAAACACATTTCCATGGCCAGACATTTGCGGCTACAGTGTTCTTTGCTGCTCCCCTCTACTATCACATTTGCAAGGCTTCAGACTCTCAATTTAGCTACACTGCTACCTCTCGAGTCTGAAGGGGGGAATAAGGACACTGATCCACACGCAAATTTTTTCCCTACAGACACACATGATTGTACAGAGCTCATTTTACAAGAAACGGTAGGCTTACCCAATGTATCCGAAACACCACTTCAAAATCCAGATTTAGAGCTGTTTATAGATGGTAGTAGGTTTGCAGATGACACAGGTAACTTCCATACAGGGTATGCAGTTGTGTCAGAATCTGAAACTCTCAAAGCAGAGCCACTTCCACCGAAACAGTCTGCACAAGAAGCAGAACTAACAGCATTGATTGAAGCGCTAAAAATAGCTGAGAATCAGACAGCTAATATATACACTGATTCTAGGTATGCACATGGTATTGTGTTTGATTTTGGAGTAATCTGGAGAGCTAGAGGTTACATGACAGCGTCAGGCCAACCTGTAAAACATGCTTCTCTGATCAAACAGATCTTAGAGGCTGCACAAGAAACAAAAGAAGTAGCAGTAATTAAGGTAGCTGCACATGTGAGACTCGACACTAGGGAATCTAGGGGAAATGATAGGGCTGATAAAGCAGCCAAAGCAGCGGCAGTCAAACCCTTACAGCAGGTTCATACTGTAAACCCCACAGAAAATACTGAAGATAGACTGAGACAAGCACAGGAAGATGCAGGAGAAGAGGAGAGGGACAGGTGGAAAAAGGAAGGGGCAGAAGAACAAGCAGGAATTTGGAAGAAAGATGGACTAATATGTCTACCTAGAGCCTGGTACCCGATTGTAGTTGGTGGACTGCACCACCCTACTCATGTGTCTGCAAATGCAATGACACTACTGGCAAAGCAAGTCTGGTTGGCTCCAGGTTTTGGCAACTATGCAAGAGACTATTGTGCTGCATGCGTTATATGCCTAACACATAATCCCGGACAGACAACAAAGACCCCTATGAAGCACCACGTCCGACCTCTCTATCCGTTTCAGCGATTACAAATAGACTTTATCCAGCTGCCAAAAAGTAATGGGTATGAGTATGTGTTGGTGTGTGTGGACATGTTCTCAGGGTGGCCAGAGGCCTATCCAGTTCGGAAGGCTTCAGCTAAAAACACTGCTGTAAAGCTAGTTGCCGAACTGATACCCCGTTACGGTCTCCCTGAAGTGATCGAGTCAGATAGGGGTACTCATTTCACTGGAGAAATATTTCAAAATGTATTGAAAATGTTGGGTGTTGAAAGTCAGTTACACACTCCGTATCATCCTCAAAGTTCTGGTAAGGTGGAACGCATGAATGGAACTTTAAAATTAAAAATACAGAAAGCCATGGCTGAAACAGGAAAGCCTTGGACAGAATGCCTTCCACTGGCCCTTTACTCAATACGCAATACCCCAAGGGGTAAGACTAAACTGTCTCCATATGAAATTTTGTTTGGCAGGACTGCCAATTTAGGATGTTATTTTCCACAGCAACTTGTGTTAAATATTGAGTCATTGACTTCTTATGTGCAAAATCTTCAGAAACAATTAACTAAGGTGCATGCACAAGTTTTTGCTTCCCTTCCAGATCCTGACAACACTGAAGGGAGTCACAAGTTGGAACCAGGTGATCAAGTCTATGTAAAAAGACACACCAGAAAGGCTCTTGAACCAAGGTTTGACGGACCCTTCCAAGTCCTGTTGACAACACCTACATCAGTCAAGCTTGAAGGAAAGGCATCATGGATACATGCAAGCCATTGCAAAAGAGCAGTATAAAACTCATAACATTGATGTTAATAGTATTAACCTCAACGGAGGCATGGGATAAACTGAATTCTTTAACCCCTTTGAACAATAGATTCGTACAACATCATAGAAAATTAGTACATGACATTTAAATTAAAGGATGTACAACGACTCAGAGATCAGTATGATAAAGACAATGACCAGAATAAGGATAGCTGGTGGTCTGATACTTCCTCTTTTCTCAACCCAGCCAACTGGTTCAGAGGGATTGGTGGGTGGGTTGCTGGGATCATGCAGAGCATAATACATATAGTTATGATTATTGTAGTCATATACGTACTATTCCAGATTGTGCTCAAGAGTATCTCAGTATGCGCAGATAAATTTTGTGTAATAGATGCAAGAGTATAAATTTTCTTCTTCATTCTTATGTTATCCTCTAGTGATTCTAATTAATATTACTGTACTAATTTTTGTTTTTATATTTTAGTATACTTATTGCAAAACAAAGAAAAGGTTGTGAGAGTTAAACGGAAGAATTGATAGTAGATTTGATTCTCTTATTGAATACAAGCGTGTACATGTGTAATACCAAAAATAAAGGCTTTGTCTTTGGCCCTGTGGTAATCTAAAATATGGATATGTTAAAGGGGGATTCGTGATAGATCATAAAAGGAATATGTCAAAGGGGGGAATTGTAGAGATCAGACTGAAGAATCCATTTTGTCTTCCCTACCTTTACAGAGACGTCTGGCTTAATATGAGGAAGACTTGAGCCAAATAGACATTTCCTTTTATGGAAGCATTCCTTCTTGTTATTGTGACCTTTGACCTACATTCCAGAAGTTGGACGTGACCAGCAGAATAGATATTCTTTTGTTAGAGAATATGAGCCCTTGTACGCATGTCTGTAATCCTTATCTCTTTTCCTATATAAAAAGGAGGGGGTGAGTCCCTGTGAGTCAGAAGCGCTCCAGAGGGCTATCCCTGTCAATAACACACGAACCTTTTGTATTGCGTGTTATTTTACTTGGATTCCTACATTTGGGAAGCCGGGGGACTGATAAGGACTCAACATGCAGAAGATTTCAGAAATCTCATTCACTTTGCTGGCACAGTAAAACGTGGTGATATTTTGGCAAGAAAAACGCAATGTGTGAACATACCCTAAGATGTTAGGGTACCGTCTCACAGTGGCACTTTTGTCGCTACGACGGTACGATCCGTGACGTTCCAGCGATATCCATACGATCTCGCTGTGTCTGACACGCAGCAGCGATCAGGGACCCTGCTGAGAATCGTACGTCGTAGCAGATCGTTTGGAACTTTCTTTCATCGCTGGATCTCCCGCTGTCATCGTTGGATCGGTGTGTGTGACACCGATCCAACGATGCGTTCGCTTGTAACCAGGGTAAACATCGGGTTACTAAGCGCAGGGCCGCGCTTAGTAACCCGATGTTTACCCTGGTTACCATCGTAAAAGTAAAAAAAACAAACACTACATACTCACATTCCGGTGTCCGTCAGGGTCCCTCGCAGTCTGCTTCCCGCTCTGACTGACTGCCGGCCGGAAAGTAAGCAGAGCACAGCAGTGACGTCACCGCTGTGATCTGCTTTCACTTTACGGCGGCACTCAGTCAGAGCGGGAAGCAGACTGCGAGGGACCCTGACGGACACCGGAATGTGAGTATGTAGTGTTTGGTTTTTTTTACTTTTACGATGGTAACCAGGGTAAACATCGGGTTACTAAGCGCGGCCCTGCGCTTAGTAACCCGATGTTTACCCTGGTTACTCGGGACCTCGGCATCGTTGGTCGCTGGAGAGCGGTCTGTGTGACAGCTCCCCAGCGACCACACAACGACTTTCCAACGATCACGGCCAGGTCGTATCGCTGGTCGTGATCGTTGGAAAGTTGCAGAGTGTGACAGTACCCTTAGTGTTTGGGTAAGACGTAACGTGTGGGATAAAATCTGAAAGCACTCTTGTGGTGCAAGTCTTAGAACACTTTACAATGCATTCAGCAGAATACATGCAAACTGAGATCATTTTGTTAATGTGGGGCAATATGGAGTTGTAAATTTGCCATTTGTATTGACACTTTTTAGATGTCATTTTTTGTTAAAACTATTGCAAAATACACAAAGACAACTTTGATAATTTAATGCAGATGATACCACTTTTCTGTTGCATTACTTTTGAAAAATATGTTTTTTATATAACTTTTAATATACATTTATATGTAGATAAATTAACAGACAGAGTCCAAAAATAATGGGCTATCCTTAGTCCTCTATTCTCTTCATGCAGATCCTAACAATGGGAGCCACTTCTATTTCGAGAATGGGGCCTGACCACTCTGCTGGCAGTAGAGAATCTATAAAAATTCCATAAAAAATAATATACCAATAGCTTCTTCAGAGAGGAAGAGGACTTGAACTCTATATAGCACCACCTTTTGGAAGCAATAACACTACAAGTCACTATCGACCCTATAACGAGTCTTGCAGTGTGACTTACGCTAAAAGCCGAATCAGAATCGCAATTTGCAGACATGGTGTTTCGGAGTATCACCCCTCGTCAGTTCAAAGTATGAGAACTGATTTGGCTAGGTCAGAGAATCTGGTTTGATGTCTAAGGGGTAATGTTTCTCCTTGTGGAGAGTGGCATAGCGGTTCTGGCATGCCAATGTAAAAAGGCTTATAAAAAATTAGAGGTATCCCAAATACTTTTTTACTGACAGCTGCATGAGCCAGGGCCTGTTCTTGAGACAGATGCAGGTACATTAGTGGGAGCTGCATCTACTAAATGATAACGGTATAAATCCTTTGGGTATGCCATAAATGTACAAGAAGGCAATACCCTTTTAAATCTAATAGCAGTCTGTTTTATGCGACAAGTGAATCGAACAAAAAATGTAAGGAACAAAAAACTGGCTGACTAAGATTAATGTAGAAAAAAAGAAATGGCGTCAATGCAAAATTATCAAAACATACTGCACAAAGATAGCGGATAATCAGGGATGCTATACATACAGTGGAATGGTTCATCAGTGAATTTTATCTAGCAGAACATAACTTTTATGTTCTGAATGGAAATATGCTATCATTACAGTAATAATTCATGACATTTTGCAGCGTTATGTTGCAGGCAAACATCCTGAGCAAGAATAATAATTGTGCAGCATCTGCAGGCCTAGGAAAGAGCTTGAAAACTGTGGAAATGAAAAGTCATTGTGACTTGGACAACGCAGAATGTAAAGTCTAATATGATCTCCTTGGGCTTTGTCCAATGTAATATGTCACACAGAGTGTATATTCAATTTGCAATAGAAGCCAAGGGTTGAAACACTAAATTGTAATAAAAGTCTCCCTGAACTATTTGAGCCCATGGCTTATAATCACGTTTGGACCATTGTCAGTATTTAATCAAATTCAGCCTATTCGATCTGCACTTCAAGTATTAAAGCTCCAACATTTAGATTTGAATAGTGGGTTCAGAGACTATTTGAATGGGAAAAAGTGGATTTAAAATGGTGTTCCCATAATGTATAATCATCACCTATCCAGTGAGCAGGAAAGGGGGCTTGGGACACGTGTTCTGGCACATTTGTACTAGAGCCAACATTCATCTTATTAATCTGTGATTCAGTTATCAGCTGTTTTTCATATACAAAACACAGTGAATTTTTTAGTCACACAAAACACTGCCATTCACTGCCAAATGGTTCACCTGCAGTTAAACTAACATTATATATGGAAAGATCAAAGCAAATTATACAAATTCCATATTCAACTACCTCCTATAAACTCGAACTGTAATACAAATAGTAATAATAATTTAGTGAGTATGATAATTATATCTGTGCATTCCCTTGGGCCACGTGAACATGTTCAGTTTACCTCAGTATTTTACCTCAGTATTTGTAAGCCAAAACCAGGAGTGGGTGATAAATGCAGAAGTGGTGACGAGTTTCTGTTATACTTCTCCTCTGATTGTTCCACTCTGGGTTTTGGCTTACAGATACTGAGGTAAAATACTGCTCAAATATGGAACGTGTGAACGTGGCCAAAAAGCAGTCTTCGCCTCTCTTGGTTATTTCCCGAGCAACAGCGTCTTTAGTTTGATTGATAACTTATTGTCTGTGTGAGGTCCGGGACCAGGCAAGGAAATAAGACAGTGTGGTATCAATCAAGCTAAAGATGATGGTGCTGGATGGGAAAACATATATATAACCCACTAACAAAATAAGCTAATTACTCGGGAATGCAGCCACAGATAGAAGATGTAAAGGTGTCAAAGAAATTACATATTTCAAAGTCCTGGATTCCTGTGTATGCGGCTTGGAGGGGTGTTGGTCTTACTTACAGCTTTCCTTTAGGGCTGTCCCACACGTCCAGATAATTTCGGTACCGGAATAAATCGGTACCGGAGTTATCCGTGTCCGTGTGCCTGGGAACTCACGGAGGCCATACGTGCGGCACACGTGTGCCGCCCGTATGGCGAGTGGGTACCACACGGAGCGTGTGGTACCCACTCTGCATGGTGCTGAAGCTGTGATTCATATCTTCCCTGCAGCAGCGTTTGCTGCAGAGAAAATATGAAGAATAGTGTTTAAAATAAAGATCCATGTGTCCGCCGCCCCCCCACCCCCTGTGCGCCCCCCCGCGCGCCCCCCCGCTGGTCAGAAAATACTTACCCGCTCCCTCGCTGCTTCCTGGTCTGGCCGCGGCTTCTCCTGCATGCGGTCACGTGGGGCCGATCATTTACAGTCATGAATATGTGGCTCCACCTCCCATAGGGGCGGAGCCGACTATTCATGATTGTAAATGATCGGCCCCACGTGACCGCATACAGTAGGAGGCGCGGCCAGACCAGGAAGCAGCGAGGGAGCGGGTAAGTATTTTCTGACCAGCGGGGGGGCGCACAGGGGGTGGGGCGCACAGGGGGTGGGGGGGCGGCGGACACCTAAATCTTTATTTTTAACACTATTCTTCATATTTTCTCTACAGCAAACACTGCTGCAGGGAAGATATGAATGGCGGCTTCAGCACCATGTGGGGGGGACAGCGCTTACTGTAGCGCTGTCTCCTGCACGCACACGGACCCCAGACGGAGAATGTCCGTGTGAGGTCCGTGTTTTACGCGGACCCATTGACTCTATTGGGTCCGTGTAAAACGTGCGCTCCCACGAACACTGACATGTCTCCGTGTTTGGCACACGGAGACACGGTCCGCAAAAAATCAATGACATCTGAACAGATGCATTGATTTTTATGGGTCTACGTGTGTCAGTGTCTCCGGTACGTGAGGAAACTGTCACCTCACGTACCGGAATCACTGACGTGTGAAACCGGCCTTAGGACTGATTTTTTGCGGACCGTGTCTCCGTGTGCCAAACACGGAGACATGTCAGTGTTCGTGGGAGCGCACGTTTTACACGGACCCAATAGAGTCAATGGGTCCGCGTAAAACACTGACCTCACACGGACATTCTCCGTCTGGGGTCCGTGTGCGTGCAGGAGACAGCGCTACAGTAAGCGCTGTCCCCCCCACATGGTGCTGAAGCCGCCATTCATATCTTCCCTGCAGCAGTGTTTGCTGTAGAGAAAATATGAAGAATAGTGTTAAAAATAAAGATTTAGGTGTCCGCCGCCCCCCCACCCCCTGTGCGCCCCCCCGCTGGTCAGAAAATACTTACCCGCTCCCTCGCTGCTTCCTGGTCTGGCCGCGCCTCCTACTGTATGCGGTCACGTGGGGCCGATCATTTACAATCATGAATAGTCGGCTCCGCCCCTATGGGAGGTGGAGCCACATATTCATGACTGTAAATGATCGGCCCCACGTGACCGCATGCAGGAGAAGCCGCGGCCAGACCAGGAAGCAGCGAGGGAGCGGGTAAGTATTTTCTGACCAGCGGGGGGGCGCACAGGGGGTGGGGGGGCGGCGGACACATGGATCTTTATTTTAAACACTATTCTTCATATTTTCTCTGCAGCAAACGCTGCTGCAGGGAAGATATGAATCGCAGCTTCAGCACCATGCAGAGTGGGTACCACACGCTCCGTGTGGTACCCACTCGCCATACGGGCGGCACACGTGTGCCGCACGTATGGCCTCCGTGAGTTCCCAGGCACACGGACACGGATAACTCCGGTACCGATTTATTCCGGTACCGGAATTATCTGGACGTGTGGGACAGCCCTTAAGAAGTTTATAAATCCCAATCCACTAAGGTCCACATATAATGTTTACAGAGGCTCATATCATTATTATAAGTTGAGGTTGTATTTTTTTTATAAACTTCACTTACTTACCTTTCAGCAGGTTTTTGCTATGAAATCTGAGAGCACCATGATGTGTAGGGGAAGAGAACCTGTTTTCAATGGTGTCACTAACTGGGCTGTGTTTTGCCATTTTAGCACAGTGTTTTATTAGCAGGATATTATCACCACAGGAAAAGTTGCCCACGTGCCTCCTAGTCCATCCAACAGCGAAAGCTTCTAATCAGTGATGAGGGTGGGTAATACACAGCTCAACAATCCGAGCTTTGGTAAATCTGCAGCAGAGAAAATTGTGACCATCTCAACTGTTTCACTCAGTAAACTAAGTGATACATCACTGGAATCAGGGTCTCTGTCCCTACTGTCGGATTACATGGCAAAAACCTGCTGACAGATCCTCTTACAAGGTTGTGTTCATAGCTTGTGGCTGCGATACAGCTGAAACCCAGCCAGTTGGACAGTTTTCCAAATGAGTACACCTAAAAGCAGTTTGATGTTTCAGTCTTGCAGTATTACAGCTAACACCAGCAATACTGTGCAGCCAATAACTATCAAACCGACTTTGGCTGCAGTCACTATAAAACTGCATCGACCTTCACTCAGGTTTTGGCCACGTCATGACTGTTCTTTCATCACATTTGATCAAATAGTTAAGATTAAAAAAATATATAAAATGTTTAGAATTCAAAAATCTGTTTGCACATCAGTGTAAAAAAAAGTACTATGACAGCAGCGTTATGATATTTTGCATCTAAAAAATGCATGCAGATGAAATTCCCTGCTCACAATGTAATGCACACAGCTTTATATCTGCCCTCAAAATGACCAACCACCTTGATGCCACCAGATGAACCCCCACTTTGAGAATAACAAGGGTCCATCAGGTGCCACTCTTGTCTGCTGCACTATGGAAACAGCACAGTGCTGTGGCTGCTGGTCTGAATGGAAGCCACAATGAATCAATGCAGCTTACTGACAATCACTTGACCAACCTGGAATGATCCTGATGCCCTCTGTTAATAATGACATATTTGGGATGTGTATTATTGTCTTACTTTTCTGGTAGACAAATCAATGCCCCAAAAGTGATGTCACTAAATCTAGATGTGGGGAACAGAGCACACAATGCAGTGATACTGTATGGAGGGAGAATGTGTAAATGCTGGTTACATTCACCTGCTGGTTTTGTGACAGGCACAACCCCTACGTAGTCATGAAGAAAACCCGCTGCTGCCCCGTTATTAAGGGAATAAGGAACCTTATTTGAGGGTAAGAAAATAGGTACTGCTGTGACTGCTGGGGGGAAGCATGGCTGGTTAAACTCAGGTGGAGCAGAAGCCACAGATTCTACATAGATTGTACATTTGTATAAACAGATCTATCAAGTGTATCTTGTTACAACTGTTTCAATCATACCAGAGTCTTTTGCAGTTGTTACAATGTGTAACCCAAAGATTATGCCATCTTTGATTTTTGTCTTGTCCCAAATTACATCCCAAGGATGACAGAGTGCACCATCGTCATTCACAAGGAAACCGGACTTCCAGGATCTAGCACAGAGAACCCTGCTGGCGTATATAGATCAAAAGAAGCCTTTTAGTTACAGTAGGTCTGAGCCTTTTACTTTGTAGAGCGTGCTGCCATGCATTCTCAGGTGGTGGTAGATGGTGATATACTACTGTGACCGGTGGGCAGCGAGGAGACTACCTATATCAGTGCCATTTCAGTCCTCCTGGACACTCGGCTTCGCAGGATGTTTCATCTTGGATTCAAAGTGGGGTAGAAAGAAAATGTTAGATTTTATCTCCAATACTGTAAGTGACGTTTATTAAAGAAAACCAAAATCTACAGTGCCCGGCATAATGCCTTACCCACACACAGGAATGGCGGAGAAAAAAAGAAGCTTCTGTACATGACTATTGACCGAGGTTATAAAAATAGATTAAGGGAACAAACAGAGGAAGGATATAACAATTACCAGAGAAAGCATCAGGTCATCAGTTAGGTCAAAGAGTAAATGGGAAAAAAAAAAATCAAGAGTGAACGTTTTCTTTAATTTGATTGTATGAATAAGTCAGCAAGCTAAGCCGTATTTGATAGTAGGACAATCATGTAGAATTCCTGCATTCCAAGCAAAGCAAATAAGTATTGAGCCAGGAAATGACCAGACACTTAGCGTGCTTTCACAAAACCAACATGGCAGAATATAATGTATCTGAAGAAGATGAAGCCAAAAGGCAGCAGCCGGGCACGAAACTAGACCTCAGTAACTTGAAAGAATTACACACGGAGAAAGTCAATGGCCTATGAGCGCGTCTCACCCCTACTACCCTCAGGGTTTATCACCAATCTGATTAGTAGACTCTGAATGCCCAAACCAGGGCACACTCCCCTATTAAATGCCAATACCCCAACTCAAGAGCAGAACAATATCTGATCAACAGGCTAGACATTCCTGAGAGAAGGATCAGGCAGTCAAAATGTAACACCTTCCCAACCTCCGCTGTACATACAGTTAGGTCCATATATATTTGGACAGAGACAACATTTTTCCATTTTTGGTTATAAACATTACCACAATGAATTTTAAACAAAACAATTCAGATGCAGTTGAAGTTCAGACTTTCAGCTTTCATTTGAGGGTATCCACATTAAAATTGGATGAAGAGTTCAGGAGTTTCAACTCCTTAACATGTGCCACCCTGTTTTTAAAGGGACCAAAAGTAATTGGACAGATTCAATAATTTTAAATAAAATGTTCATTTCTAGTACTTGGTTGAAAACCCTCTGTTGGCAATGACTGCCTGAAGTCTTGAACTCATGGACATCACCAGACGCTGTGTTTCCTCCTTTTTGGTGCTCTGCCAGGCCTTCACTGCAGTGGTTTTCAGTTGATGTTTGTTTGTGGGCCTTTCTGTCTGAAGTTTAGTCTTTAACAAGTGAAATACATGCTCAATTGGGTTGAGATCAGGTGACTGACTTGGCCATTCAAGAATATTCCACTTCTTTGATTTAATTAACTCCTGGGTTGCTTTGGCTTTATGTTTTGGGTCATTGTCCATCTGTAGTATGAAACGACGACCAATCAGTTTGGCTGCATTTGGCTGGATCTGAGCACACAGTATGTCTCTGAATACCTCAGAATTCATGTCGGCTGCTTCTATCCTGTGTCACATCATCAATAAACACTAGTGACCCAGTGCCACTGGCAGCCATGCATGCCCAAGCCATCACACTGCCCCTGCCGTGTTTTACAGATGATGTGGTATGCTTTGGATCATGAGCTGCACCACGCCTTCGCCATACTTTTCTCTTTCCATCATTCTGGTAGAGGTTGATCTTGGTTTCATCTGTCCAAAGAATGTTCTTCCAGAACTGTGCTGGCTTTTTTAGATGTTTTTTTAGCAAAGTCCAGTCTAGCCTTTTTATTCTTGATGCTTATGAGTGGCTTGCACCGTGCAGTGAACCCTCTGTATTTACTTTCATGCAGTCTTCTCTTTATGGTAGATTTGGATATTGATACACCGACCTCCTGTAGGGTGTTGTTCACTTGGTTGGCTGTTGTGAAGGGGTTTCTCTTCACCATGGAGATTATTCTGCGATCATCCACCACTGTTATCTTCCGTGGGCGCCCAGGTCTTTTTGCATTGATGAGTTCACCAGTGCTTTCTTTCTTTCTCAGGATGTACCAAACTGTATATTTTGCCACTCCTAATATTGTAGCAATTTCTCGGATGGGTTTTTTCTGTTTTCGCAGCTTAACCCCTTCCCGACATTTGACGTACTATCCCGTCGAGGTGGGGTGGGCCCGTATGACCGCCGACGGGATAGTACGTCATCACCGATCAGCGGCGCTCACGGGGGGAGCGCGGCCGATCGCGGCCGGGTGTCAGCTGCATATCGCAGCTGACATCCGGCACTATGTGCCAGGAGCGGTCACGGACCGCCCCCGGCACATTAACCCCCGGCACACCGCGATCAAACATGATCGCAGTGTACCGGCGGTACAGGGAAGCATCGCGCAGGGAGGGGGCTCCCTGCGGGCTTCCCTGAGACCCCCGGAGCAACGCGATGTGATCGCGTTGCTGCGAGGGTCTCCTACCTCCTTCCTGGCTGCAGGTCCCGGATCCAAGATGGCCGCGGCATCCGGGTCCTGCAGGGAAGGAGGTGGCTTACCGAGTGTCTGCTCAGAGCAGACACTTGGTAAGCCTGCAGCCCTGCACAGCAGATCGTCGATCTGGCAGAGTGCTGTGCACACTGCCAGATCAATGATCTGTGATGTCCCCCCCTGGGACAAAGTAAAAAAGTTAAAAAAAATTTTTTCCACATGTGTAAAAAAAAAAAAAAAAAAAATCCTAAATAAATAATAAAAAAAAATATATATTATTCCCATAAATACATTTCTTTATCTAAATAAAAAAAACAAAACAATAAAAGTACACATATTTAGTATCGCCGCGTCCGTAACGACCCAACCTATAAAACTGCCCCACTAGTTAACCCCTTCAGTAAACACCGTAAGAAAAAAAAAAAAAAAACGAGGCAAAAAACAACGCTTTATTACCATACCGCCGAACAAAAAGTGGAATAACACGCGATCAAAAAGACTGATATAAATATCCATGGTACCGCTGAAAACGTCATCTTGTCCCGCAAAAAACAAGCCGCCATACAACATTATCAGCAAAAAAATAAAAAAGTTATAGTCCTGAGAATAAAGAGATACGAAAATAATTATTTTTTCTATATTTTAGTTTTTATCGTATAAAAGCGCCAAAACATAAAAAAATGATATAAATGAGATATCGCTGTAATCGTACTGACCCGAAGAATAAAACTGCTTTATCAATTTTACCAAACGCGGAATGGTATAAACGCCTCCCCCAAAAGAAATTCATGAATAGCTGGTTTTTGGTCATTCTGCCTCACAAAAATCGGAATAAAAAGCGATCAAAAACGGTCACGTGTCCGAAAATGTTACCAATAAAAACGTCAACTCGTCCCGCAAAAAACAAGACCTCACATGACTCTGTGGAGCAAAATGTGGAAAAATTATAGGTCTCAAAATGTGGAGACGCAAAAACTTTTTTGCTATAAAAAGCGTCGCTGGTTTCACACTTGCGTTTTTGTCTGCAGCGTTTTTTGCACAAAAAAACGCATGCGTTTTTTCCCTATATTTAACATTGAAAACGCATGCGGTTTTTTTGTACGCGTTTGGTCGCGTTTTCAAACGCATGCGTTTTTTTTCTGCATGCGTTCATTTTCAGAAATACAACCTGCAGTATTTTCTTGCGTTTTTAAGCACATGCGTTTGTTTGCGTTAAAAACGCATGCATTTAAACACACTGAAAAGCCACCCACCACCATCAAGGTGATAAAGGGATCCAAACCCTAACCCTAACTCTACCCCTAACCTCACCCCTAACCGTTTAATGAACATTTTCTGACAGTCATAGTGCCACGTATTTCAGTGCCACGTATTTCAGTGCCACGTATTTCAGTGCCACGTGTTTCAGTGCCACGTGTTTCAGTGCCACGTGTTTCAGTGCCACGTATCACATATTTCAGTGCCACGTATCACGTATTTCAGTGCCACGTATCACGTATTTCAGTGCCACATATTTTAGTACCACGTATTTCAGTGCCACGTATTTCAGTGCCACGTATTTCAGTGCCACGTATTTCAGTGCCACGTATTTCAGTGCCACGTATTTCAGTGCCACGAATTTCAGTGCCACGTATCACGTATTTCAGTGCCACGTATTTCAGTGCCACGTATTTCAGTGCCACGTATTTCAGTGCCACGTATTTCAGTGCCACGTATTTCAGTGCCACGTATTTCAGTGCCACGTATTTCAGTGCCACGTATCACGTATTTCAGTGCCATGTGTTTCAGTGCCACGTATTTAAGTGCCACGTATCATGTATTTCAGTGCCACGTATTTCAGTGCCACGTATTTCAGTGCCACGTATTTCAGTGCCACGTATTTCAGTGCCACGTATTTCAGTCACGTTTAGGGTTAGGGGTAGGGTTAGGGTTAGGGCTAGGGTTGGAGGTAAAGTTAGGGTTGGGGCTAAAGTTAGGGTTGGGGCTAAAGTTAGGGTTAGGGTTTGGATTACATTTACGTTTGGATTAGGGTTGGGATTAGAATTATGGGTGTGTCAGGGCTAGGGGTGTGGTTAGGGTTACCGTTGGGATTAGGGTTAGGGGTGTGTTTGGGTTAGGGTTTCAGGTAGAATTGGGGAGTTTCCACTGTCCAGGCACATCAGGGGCTCTACAAGCGCGACATGGCGTCCAATCTCAATTCCAGCCAATTCTGCGTTGAAAAAGTAAAACAGTGCTCCTTCCCTTCCGAGCTCTCCCGTGCGCCCAAAAAGGGGTTTACCCCAACATATGTGTTATCAGCGTACTCGGGACAAATTGAACAACAACTTCTGGGGTCCAAGTTCTCTTGTTATCCTTAGGAAAATAAAAATTTGGGGGGCTAAAAATCATTTTTGTGGGAAAAAAAAGATATTTTATTTTCACGGCTCTGCGTTATAAACTGTAGTGAAACACTTGGGGGTTCAAAGTTCTCACAACACATCTAGATAAGTTCCTTGGGAGGTCTAGTTTCCAATATGGGGTCACTTGTGGGGGGTTTGTACTGTTTGGGTACATCAGGGGCTCTGCAAATGCAACGTGACGCCTGCAGACCAATCCATTTAAGGCTGCATTCCAAATGGCGCTCCTTCCCTTCCGAGCTCTGTCATGCACCCAAACAGTGGTTCCCCCCCACATATGGGGTATCAGCGTACTCAGGACAAATTGGACAACAACTTTTGGGGTCTAATTTATCCTGTTACCCTTGTGAAAATACAAAACTGGGGGCTAAAAAATCATTTTTGTGAAAAAAAAAAAGAATTTTTATTTTCACGGCTTTGCGCTATAAACTTTAGTGAAACACTTGGGGGTTCAAAGTTCTCAAAACACATCTAGATAAGTTCTTTGGGAGGTCTAGTTTCCAATATGGGGTCACTTGTGGGGGGTTTGTACTGTTTGGGTACATCAGGGGCTCTGCAAATGCAACGTGACGGCTGCTGACCAATCCATTTAAGTCTGCATTCCAAATGGCGCTCCTTCCCTTCCGAGCTCTGTCATGCGCCCAAACAGTGGTTCCCCCCCACATATGGGGTATCAGCGTACTCAGGACAAATTGGAAAACAAATTTTGGGGTCCAATTTATTCTGTTACCCTTGTAAAAATACAAAGCTGGGAGCTAAAAAATCATTTTTGAGAAAAAAAATAAAAATTATTTTCACGGCTCTGCGTTATAATCTGTAGTGAAACACTTGGGGGTTCAAAGCTCTCAAAACACATCTAGATAAGTTCCTTAGGGGGTCTACTTTCCAAAATGGTGTCACTTGTAGGGAGTTTCAATGTTTAGGCACATCAGGGGCTCTCCAAACGCAACATGGCGTCCCATCTCAATTCCAGTCAATTTTGCATTGAAAAGTCAAATGGCGCTCCTTCCCTTCCAAGCTCTGCCATGCGCCCAAACAATGGTTTACACCCACATATGGGGTATCAGCGTACTCAGGACAAATTGCACAACATTTTTTGGGGTCCAATTTCTTCTCTTACCCTTGGGAAAATAAAAAATTGGGGGCGAAAAGATCATTTTTGTGAAAAAATATGATTTTTTATTTTTACGGCTCTGCATTATAAACTTCTGTGAAGCACTTGGTGGGTCAAAGTGCTCACCACACATCAAGATAAGTTCCTTAGGGGGTCTACTTTCCAAAATGGTGTCACTTGTAGGGGGTTTCAGTGTTTAGGCACATCAGGGGCTCTCCAAACGCAACATGGCGTCCCATCTCAATTCCAGTCAATTTTGCATTGAAAAGTCAAATGGCGCTCCTTCCCTTCCAAGCTCTGCCATGCGCCCAAACAATGGTTTACACCCACATATGGGGTATCAGCGTACTCAGGACAAATTGCACAACATTTTTTGGGGTCCAATTTCTTCTCTTACCCTTGGGAAAATAAAAAATTGGGGGCAAAAAGATCATTTTTGTGAAAAAATATGATTTTTTATTTTTACGGCTCTGCATTATAAACTTCTGTGAAGCACTTGGTGGGTCAAAGTGCTCACCACACATCTAGATAAGTTCCTTAGGGGGTCTACTTTCCAAAATGGTGTCACTTGTAGGGAGTTTCAATGTTTAGGCACATCAGGGGCTCTCCAAACGCAACATGGCGTCCCATCTCAATTCCAGTCAATTTTGCATTGAAAAGTCAAATGGCGCTCCTTCCCTTCCAAGCTCTGCCATGCGCCCAAACAATGGTTTACACCCACATATGGGGTATCATCGTACTCAGGACAAATTGCACAACATTTTTTGGGGTCCAATTTCTTCTCTTACCCTTGGGAAAATAAAAAATTGGGGGCAAAAAGATCATTTTTGTGAAAAAATATGATTTTTTATTTTTACGGCTCTGCATTATAAACTTCTGTGAAGCACTTGGTGGGTCAAAGTGCTCACCACACATCAAGATAAGTTCCTTAGGGGGTCTACTTTCCAAAATGGTGTCACTTGTAGGGGGTTTCAGTGTTTAGGCACATCAGGGGCTCTCCAAACGCAACATGGCGTCCCATCTCAATTCCAGTCAATTTTGCATTGAAAAGTCAAATGGCGCTCCTTTCCTTCCGAGTTCTGCCATACGCCCAAACAGTGGTTTACCCTCACATATGGGGTATCAGCGTACTCAGGACAAATTGTACAACAACTTTTGGGGTCCATTTTCTCCTGTTACCCTTGGTAAAATAAAACAAATTGGAGCTGAAATAAATTGTGTGTGAAAAAAAGTTAAATGCTCATTTTTATTTAAACATTCAAAAAATTCCTGTGAAACACCTGAAGGGTTAATAAACTTCTTGAATGTGGTTTTGAGCACCTTGAGGGGTGCAGTTTTTAGAATGGTGTCACACTTGAGTATTTTCTATCATATAGACCCCTCAAAATGACTTCAAATGAGATGTGGTCCCTAAAAAAAAATGGTGTTGTAAAAATGAGAAATTGCTGGTCAACTTTTAACCCTTATAACTCCGTCACAAAAAAAAATTTTGGTTCCAAAATTGTACTGATGTAAAGTAGACATGTGGGAAATGTTACTTATTAAGTATTTTGCGTGACATATGTCTGTGATTTAAGGGCATAAAAATTCAAAGTTGGAAAATTGCGAAATTTTCAAAATTTTCGCCAAATATTCGTTTTTTTCACAAATAAATGCAAGTTATATCGAATAAATTTTACCACTAACATGAAGTACAATATGTCACGAGAAAACAATGTCAGAATCGCCAAGATCCGTCAAAGCGTTCCAGAGTTATAGCCTCATAAAGGGACAGTGGTCAGAATTGTAAAAATTGGCCCGGTCATTAACGTGCAAACCACCCTTGGGGGTGAAGGGGTTAAGGATGGCTTGTTTTACCTGCATGGAGAGCTGCTTTCACCGCATGTTTACTTCACAGCAAAACCTTCCAAATGCAAGCACCACACCTCAAATCAACTCCAGGCCCTTTATCTGCTTAATTGAGAATGACATAACGAAGGGATTGCCCACAACTGTCAATGAAATAGCCTTGGAGTCAATTGTCCAATTACTTTTGGTCCCTTTAAAAACAGGGTGGCACATGTTAAGGAGCTGAAACTCCTAAACCCTTCATCCGATTTTAATGTGGATACCCTCAAATGAAAGCTGAAAGTCTGAACTTCAACTGCATCTGAATTGTTTTGTTTAAAATTCATTGTGGTAATGTCTATAACCAAAATTAGAAAAATGTTGTCTCTGTCCAAATATATATGGACCTAACTGTATACAGCACATGTTCGGTGTAGGCTTATCCCATGCACCCATCACCCCAACTATACGGTTGTGGTGTACCGATGGGTTACCATGGCTGAAGGGCCCTACCGCTGCCCTGTTGGGCTTCATAGGAAACCATCATCTAAGCTATATCCTGCAATACAATTGTACTGCAGTACATTGAATAACTGATGAGTTAAATAGAAGGTTCAAATCGATTAATAGGACTTAAAAAAAAAAAAAAAAGCTTGTTTTTTTAATGGAATCTGTCAGCAGGTTTTAGCTACCATATCTGAGAACAGTGCAATGTAGGTAAAGAGAAGCTGAATCCATTGGAGGACCACTTAGATTACTTGGAGTAGCAGTTCTGATGCAATCAGAGCTTAGATTAAGGCCCCTTTAACACATTAGTTTTTTGCCGTCAGTCACAATCCGTTGGCTCAAAGGATCCGTCGCAGATTGTGAAAAACTGATGCGACGGATACGTTTTTTGGATGGATCCGACTAGCGGATCTGGCTAATTGGATCGGAGCATGCACAGTTAAAAAAAACGGAATCCGTAGCCGGATTCTGTCATTTGATGGATCTGGCACCATAGGTTTCCATTCTAGCAAACGACGGATGGCGACGGATCCATCACTGTCCGTTTTTTCGATATGCACAAAAAACGTTACTTTGACCGTTGTCTCTGGCCGCCGTACAAACAATTTTCGAAGGAACCGGCGAATGACGGATGAAATGTGAGGCCATCCATCGCAATCCGTCGCTAATACAAGTCTATGAGAAAAAAAAACGGATCCGGCGGCATCAGTCGCCGGACCCGTTTTTTTCCAATATTTGATGGATTGCGACTGAGGGCACAAAAACGGATGTGTGAAAGGAGCCTTTAGACTGAAGCAGAGCCAAGGAAGCTAACCCCACCCACACCAGTCTCTGTATATACAATGTCCATAGACAATGAGCTGCTTAGTTGCAGGACTAGTCCAGTAATGTTAATCTCTCCGTGATTAATCCTTCACAGTAAGTAAACAACAGCACAGCACTTGACAAGTGACACATCGCTGAATTGTGTGTTTCTGCCTCTATCTCCTGCTGTCTTCAGATTACATAGTAAAAAACCTGCTGACAGATTCCCTTTAAAATTAAAAAAACTAAATCAGAATGACACAACTACTTTCCATTAATAACAAACATTAGTATAAAAAAAACAAAACGATATTCGATATCACCACATTGAGTGAAGTCCCTCAAACAAATGGAAATGTCAGAATTTTTCATTCACAGCACCTCTGCCAAAAATGCAATGAGAAGTGATCAAAAACATTGCATGTACCCCAAAATAGTATCAATAAAAAAATCAGCTCACTACACAAAACACAGACCCTCACAAAGTTTATTCGAAGATGCTGACGGACAGGTCTGGTAGGTCCCATCCCCTCATTAGCAGCCTTTTTGAGAGCATAGTGTATGTGAGGAAGGCTGTAATATTAAGTGAGGGAGGAGATCCGGTTATTCTTCTACAGTATATTAGTTAGGGGCACAAAACTGAGACCCCAACACATTTGTTAAATAAGCGGTTGTGTTTGTACACGAGGAATAACACAATTTCTGGCCATGTATTTTTTACCGCTTCCCGTCTACAGTTTTCAGTTCTCTCTGAGCTGGTGGTTGGAGATGACTTGCTATGATGTCTCCAATACACAGTACACACAGAAAGATGGATTTCTGCACTTCTTCCTCTGTACCAGTAGCAAGGAGGAAATTCCCCAGCTGTACTGAGCTATATAGTGTGGTTATCAATCCAGCACTCAATTTAACTACATTTTTTAACCCCTTGCCAGCTCCCTGAGTTTGATGCGGGCTCGCAAGCCGAGCGTGCATATTTCCCAGCTGATGATGGCCAAATTATTTAATTAAATGCCGCTGTCAATCTGTGCAGCAGATAATGCACACGGGCAGGGGGTCACGTCAATCTATGCGCCCATGATGCAAGGTGCCGATGGGTTGCCACGACAGCCAGGGGTCTATTGAAGTTCCCACTGCCTATCATGGCAGTACTCCTGTGAAAACTAACCAGTAGCTGGCATACATAGGAGACCGTGATTTGTGCTATACATCACAGAAATACCACAGTATTGTTAATAGTAGAAGCGATCAGCAGGACTATAATGTAAAAAGTGAATAAAAAGGTTTTCGAAAAGTATATATAAAAAAAAAAAATGTAGAGGTTCAAGTATTCCCTCTTTTCCCCCATTAAAAATAAATTAAAATAAAAAAACACATTTGGCATCGCTGCATTTGTAAAAGTCTGATCTATCAAAATGGAAAATAAATTAACCCGGTCGGTAAATGGCGTAACGAGAAAAAATATAAAATGGCAAAATTACATTTTTTTGGCCACCGCAACACTGCAATAACGAGTGATCAAAACATTGTATCTACTCCAAAGAGGTATCAATAAAAAGGTCAGCTCAGGTAGCAACAAACAAGCCCTCACACAGGCCCATCGACCAAAAATTGAACATTTTATGGGTCTCAGAATATAGAGATACAAGTGATTTTGTTTTTTTTTCCCAAAAAATTTGCGATTTGTTTTTTTACCACTTAAAAAAAAACAAAAAAAAACAACACAAAACTAAGTATGTTTCATTTCTCTAATCATACTGACCTGGAAAATCATATTGCCGGATCAGTTTTATCCTATAGACTGCAGCTCAGTCTGCCTGGTCTAACAGTATACTAAAGCTATGGTCCCCACGGTCAGTAATCGGCAGCGCTTTGGAAGCAGCACATGTCCACTGCGTCCAAAGCGCTGCTGGCTTTTGAACACAGGTGATTCACTTGTGTTCATTGAACCATGCGGAATGACCGTGTCCCATTATATTGGATGGGTGAAATTTATCTTGCGGAGACCCACGTCGCCGCAAGATAAATTGACATGCTGCAGTCTGGAAAGACGCGCCACATATCCATCTCCGCTGGTGATCCGCAGGCATCGGTGCACGCATAGTGGACATGAGATTTCTAGAAATCCCATCCACTATGCTGTAACATCTGGACGCTGCGGATATACGCAGCATCCAACCCACAGGGTTTACTGACTGTTTGAACATACCCTTAGTGTTATTCACTCCCATTCCCCTGTTTATAGAGTTTAATACAGTAGAAGCAGTAACCTGAAACCTCACTGTACTGGCGGTTCATTTTGCTTTGACAACCACACATCTGAGCTGTGCTTATTTCCAGAGGGAATGATGAATGAAGGAGGAGGGGAGGCGCAGAAGTGGTTCATCAATAGAACATATTTTTTTCTGGTAAGATATAAAGTTTCTTAAATTGACATGCATTATTGTTTTATACAAAGTTTGTTGAAGCAGTAACCATCTAAAGATAAAGTGTATAACCCCTTCTTAACCGCTTAAGTGCCCCACACAACATTAAAAATGTGGGGTTCTTAAGAAGGAGTTGTTCAGTAGTGGAAAACGAATGTCATCGATGTGCCACCAAGGGTATGACCGTATACACCTTGCAACACATCAAGATCACAGCAATAAAAGGAAAGCTATCATCAGAAAATTACCTACTGAATAATTTACATTTCGGTGTTACATGTATTTAAAAAAATATGTATTTTTTTTTAGATATCCTAATCTTTATTAAAAATAATTCTTTCAATTTTCACTTGGCCACTAGGGCTTATTTTAGACTTTCTGTTATATGTACATTAGCCACAATGGTCAGATAACTGACTGTGATAACTGAAAACTGTGACTTCAGCTAATGAGATTGGTGGATCATGTGTTATTAGCTGTGAATAAACGTGTTACCTGTCATTATAATCCTGCCTCTTATAAGGAAACTCCTGCAAAGTTATAAAGGAAGTTATAAGGAAACTCTTTCGGAAAATACAAAAAAATAAAGCCCCAGGCATTGTGAAAATTGCCAGATTTTTTATTTTTTTTTAAAGATCATTAGATATAAAAATCTCCTAAATACATTTTTAAAATAAATGCAACACTTATTCCCTTTAGGGTGGTGCAAGTACTTCCCTAGTTCAGACCTGGGCAACGTGTAGCCCACGGACCCCATCTGGCCCTCTGGCTGTTTCAGTCCAGCTCGCGGACAGAGACAGCCGAAGGGCTGAAAACAGTGGTGCACAGACTGCAACATGCCGCCGCTCCCATCCTGAGGTCACCGTTCTCCACATCCTCGGGATGCAGGTAGCAATGAATACATTGGTAGAGAACTGAGCCACTGGATCCTTCTACAAATCCGAAGGTGGAACTTAGAAAGGAAACACTGTCTCAGTTGCACCCTGTGCAGATAGTCAGTGCACAGGAAACTGGAGCAGAACGCCGGGGGAACGGGAGCAAGGAGACTACATGTTTTTTTCATGTGCGCAAGGGATGTGACTGTATATAGGGGGCTATGTGAGGACTTGTACTGTATTTAGTTGGCTATGTGAGGGCTCATACTGGATATAGAGACGCTATGTGGGGACTACGGCAAACCAGCATGGGATTTTATTTATTTTTTTAATTCAATTGGTGAACGAGGTATAGTGTCGGAGGGGTGTTTATTTCAATAAAGAACTTTTGTGCGTGTTTTTCTTTTTTCTTACGGATAGACCTCTCTCTATTACTAGCGCCTCGGCTCGAGGTCAGCTGTCTTTTTGGACAATTCACAGCTGACATCAACCCCAAAACCATTACCCCAATTACAACCGCACCAGGTCACCGGGAAGAGCCGGGGCAAAGAGCCAAATTGGCGCATCTAATGTGATTCTACACTTCTGGGGTTACTGCGGTCTGGTATTTTTAGGCTAGGAAGGGCCCAATAACAATGGACCTTCCCAGTCTGATAATATCAGCTCACATCTGTTTGCTTTACCTTTACTGGTTACAAAAAATTTCATTTATTTAATCATAAAAAGTGGTTCAATAAACTGGACAGGGTGCAATTTTATAATAATTTGGTGAGTTGAGCAATTATATATCTGTCTATCAATCTAGCTCTATAACATTCATAGCTGTTCAAAAATACATCACAAACAAGGCAAAAACGTGCGCATATTTCCTGTCAAGAGATGCAGCAATGGTGCAGAAATTTCTGCATCCAAATACTCAACATGTGCACATACCCTTAAGCAGTTTTTTTTTTCCAAGCTTGAAGTCAGTTGATATAAATAGAATATATTTCTTCGAATAGGAAAGGAAAATAAAAAGCTTCTTTCGCATGAAAGATAAGTGGACACGTTTCCATTACCATCCAAATGCTGCATCTAAGTGAAGAAAATATTACAGATACATCCTTCAACCCCTGTGACTTTATATCACGTTGCTAGGCAACAAAGCTTATAGGTCAGGTGCAGGGACCTTTCGTAAGTCACCATGAAATGGCTAGGCCTTTTGCATAAATGAAACACATTTGCATGTGTCTCTTGGCATATCAGTATTTCAATAGATTTCTCACTGTGCAATCTGATGTATAGAGTTCATTCTGACAGCTGGCTGTGACCTTTTGTAGTTCACCATTGTACAGATTCTCAAGACCAATGTGATTTCAATTCCTTTCTTGTGGTTTACTATATTTCAGGATCATGGTGACAATCACTGTGACGCACATATAGACTGGCAATCCAATAATTAGGTATCACAAACATCTAAAAGGAGTACTATATATTATTGGGCTGCTGCATTTTGTTTGGTACTTTACAATAGAAGATGTGTGTGTATATCTCTTTCTCTCTATATAGTATGTATATATGTATATATATATATATATATATATATATATATATATATATATATATATACTAGCTGTACTACCCGGCTTCGCCCGGGGTAATAACTGCTGTTAGCAAAATAGAATGTGTTAACAAAAATGTATTCTGCACAAAAAAACCACAAAACAAATAGACAGAAATATAATTATTAAAAGGCAAAAACTAAGCTAATAGAAGCATTTTGCAACATATATTTCAACACCAGAGATATTCCACACAGATTTAACTAAATTGGCCAAGTAATGTGAAGTAATCTTCTACTACTTATTCGAGAGCCTTTTGATAAACAACATTCTTAGTTTTTCCTTCAGGTGCAAAGACAAACAGATTTTTGGCTGTTCCAACTCTTGAACAGGCCACATAAAGTTGACCATGAGAAAAGCATGGAGATTGTAAATCTCCTCCTGTATATAGTATATACCTGTGTGTCATCTCACCTATATATAGTATATATCTGTGTGTCATCTCCTCCTGTATATAGTATATACCTGTATGTCGTCATCTCCTATACATAGCATATACCTGTATGTCATCTCCTCATGTATATACTATATACCTGTAGGTAATCTGCTCCTGTATATAGTATATACCTGTGTCATCTCCTTCTGTATATAGTATATACCTGTATGTCATCTCCTGCTGTATGTAGTATGTACCTGTATGTCATCTCCTCCTCTATATAGTATATACCTGTGTGTCATCTCTCCTGTATATAGTATATATCTGTGTGTCATCTCCTCCTCTATATAGTATATACCCGTGTGTCATCTCCCCTGTAAATAGTATATACCTGTGTGTCATCTCCTCCTGTATATAGTATATATCTGTATGTCATCTCCTCCTGTATTAGACCTTGTTCACACCTTATTTGGTCAGTATCTTTACCTCAGTATTTGTAAGCTAAATTGGCAGCCTGATAAATCCCCAGCCAACAGTAAGCCCACCCCCTGGCAGTATGTATTAGCTCACACATACACATAATAGACAGGTCATGTGACTGACAGCTGCCGGATTCCTATATGGTACATTTGTTGCTCTTGTAGTTTGTCTGCTTATTAATCAGATTTTTATTTTTGAAGGATAATACCAGACTTGTGTGTCTTTTAGGGCGAGTTTCGTGTGTCAAGTTGTGTGTGTTGAGTTGCGTGTGGCGACATGCATGTAGCGACTTTTGTGAGATGAGTTTTGTGTGGCGACATGCGTGTAGCAACTTTTTGTGTGTTGAGTTGCATGTGACAGGTTAGTGTAGCAAGTTGTTTGCAGCAAGTATTGTGCATGGCGAGTTTTGCGCGTGGCGAGTTTTATGTGTGGTGCCTTTTGAGTATGTGCAAGTTTTGTGTGAGGCAACTTTTGCATGTGTTGCAACTTTTGTGCATGTGGCAATTTTTCCGCGTGTGCAAGTTTTGCGTGTGGCGAGTTTTCCATGAGGTGAGTTTTGCACGTGTGGCGAGTTTTGCATGTGGAGAGTTTTGCGCGTGGTGAGTTTTGAGCGGCGACTTTTGTGTTTCGACTTTTATGTGGCGAGGTTGGTGTATGTGTGGTGAAATGTGCGCTGAGGGTGGTATATGTGTTCAAGCACGTGGTAGTGTGTGGCGCATTTTGTGTGTGTGTTCATATCCCCGTGGTGGTGTGGTGATGATCCCATGTCGGGGCCCCACCTTAGCAACTGTACAGTATATACTCTTTGGCGCCATCGCTCTCACTCTTTAAGTCCCCCTTGTTCACATCTGGCAGCTGTTAATTTGCCTCCAACACTTTTCCTTTCATTTTTTCCCCATTATGTAGATAGGGGCAAAATTGTTTGGTGAATTGGAAAGCGCGGGGTTAAAATTTCACCTCACAACATAGCTTTGACGCTCTCGGGGTCCAGACGTGTGACTGTGCAAAATTTTGTGCCTGTAGCTGCGACGCCTCCAACACTTTTCCTTTCACTTTTTCCCCATTATGTAGATAGGGGCAAAATTGGAAAGCGCGGGGTTAAAATTTCACCTCACAACATAGCCTATGACGCTCTCGGGGTCCAGACGTGTGACTGTGCAAAATTTTGTGCCTGTAGCTGCGACGGTTCAGATGCCAATCCCGGACATACATACACACATACATACACACATTCAGCTTTATATATTAGATTATATATATATATATATATATATATATATATATATATATATATATATATATATATACACACACACACACACACATATATATATACACGCACACACATATATACGGTATATTAATCTACTTATTAAGGAAAGAAATGCTGAGGGGTATATGATAACAATATATACATAGACAAATATATATATATATATATATATACATACATACATACACACACACACAGTTGGGAAAATATGTGACATACTGCCGAGTTTGCAAGTGTTCCCATCTACAAAGAGTGGAGAGGACTGTAATTTTTATCGTAGGTACACTTCAACTGTGAGAATTTTAAAATAAAATCCAGAAAATCACATTATATGATTTTTACATAATTAATTTGCATTTTATTGAATGAAAAGAACTTGCTCACCGACCGACCAGCAAAAATTCTGGTTCTCACAGACCTGTTAGTTTTTCTTTAAAAAGACCTCCTACTCTGCACTCATTACCTGCATTAATTGCACCTGTTTTAACTTGTTAACTGTATAAAAGACACCTGTCCACACACAATCAATCACACTCTAACCTCTCCACCATGGCCAAGACCAAAGAGCTGTCTAATGACACTAGGGACAATATTGTAGACCTGTACAAGGCTGGAATGGGCTACAGGACAATAGGCAAGCAGCTTGGTGAGAAGGCAGCAACTGTTGGCATAATTATTAGAAAATGGAAGAAGCACAAGAGGTCTGTCAATCTTCCTTGGTTGGGAGATCCATGCAAGATCTCACCTGGTGGGGTAAGGATATTTCTGAGAAAGGCCAAAAGCCCACAAATACACGGGAGGACCTGGTCAGTGACCTGAAGAGAGCTGGGACCACATTCTAAGGGTATGTGCACACAATGCGGAAAACGCTGCAGATTACAGTTCAATGTAAACCTATGGGAAACCAAAAACGCTGTGCATATGCTGCGAAAAAAACTGCACGGAAAAGCAGCGTTTTACATTCCGCAGCATGTCACTTCTTTCTGTGGATTCCACAGGGGTTTTACAGCTGCTCCTATGGAAAACCGCAGTTGTAAAACCGCAGTGAAAACCACAGAAAAACCGTGTTAAATCTGCAATAAATCTGCAGCAAAAAAACCAGCGTTTTTGCCCTGAAGATTTATCAAATCTGCTGCGGAAAAATCCGCAGTGGACAAGAATACGTGTGCACATACCTTAAAGCATTGCACACTAAGCAGTCATGGATTTAAATACCGCAGGGCATGCAAGGTCCCATTGCTCACACCAGCACATATCCAGAGCCGTTTGAAGTTCACCTATGATCCAGAGGAGGCACGGGAGACGGTCATGTGGTCAGATGAGACCAAAATAGGACTTTTTGGTAAGAACTCCACTAGTTGTGTTTGGAGGAAAAAGAAGTATGATTACAACCCCAAGAACATCATCCCAACTGTGAAGCACGGTGGGGGAAACATCATACTTTGGGGGGTATTCTGCAAAGGGGACTGGACCATAATGAAGGGAGTATGGATGGGGTCATGTATTGCGAGATTTTAGCCAGAAACCTCCTTCCCTTTAATAAAAGCATTGAAGATGGGTCATGGCTAGGTCTTCCAGCATGACAATGATCAGAAACACACAGCTAGGGCAACTAAGGAGTGGCTCCGTAAGCAACATTTCAAGGTCCTGGAGTGGCCTAGCCACAGTCTCCAGACCTGATCAATAGAAAATCTTTGTAAGGAGTTGAAATTCAATATTGCCCAGTGACAGCCCTGAAACCTGAAAAATATGGAGAAGATTTGTATGGATGAGTGGGCCAAAATTCCTGCTGCAGTGTGTGCAAACTTGGTCAAGGACTACAGGAAACATCTGACCTCTGTAATTGCAAACAAAGGTTTCTGTACCAAGTATGAAGTTCTGTTTTTCTATTGTATCAAATACTTGTTTCATACAATAAAATGCAAATTAAAGGGCACCTGTCACCCCGTTTTTTCACTATGAGATAAAAATACTGTTAAATAGGGCCTGAGCTGTGCATTACAACAGTGTATTTTGTGGACCCCGATTCCCCACCTATGCTGCCGAAAATACGTTACCAAAGTAGCCGTTTTCGCCTGTCAATCAGGCTGGTCTGGTCAAAAGGGCGTGGTGTCTTCCCCCAGATCTTGCTTAGTTTTCCGTTGGTGGCGTAGTGGTTTGCGCATGTCCAAGGTCCCGAATCCACTGCACAGAGGAGTTAAAAGAGCGCGATGTGTGCTATTTCATTGGTGATCGGTGGGGGCGGCCATCTTCCTTTGGCCGCGCGTGCGCAGAAGCGGCGCTCTGCTGGCCGCGGCTTCAGGAAAATGGCCGCGGGATGCCGCGTGTGCGCAGATGGAGATCGCGGCGGCCATTTTCCTGAAGCAGAGTTCGCATCTCGGCTTCAGGAAAATGGCCGCCGCGATCTCCATCTGCGCACGCGCGGCATCCCGCGGCCATTTTCCTGAAGCCACGGTCAGCAGAGCGCTGCTTCTGCGCACGCGCGGCCAAAGGAAGATGGCCGCCCCCACCGATCACCAATGAAATAGTGCACATCGCGCTCTTTTAACTCCCCTGTGCAGTGGATTCGGGACCTTGGGCATGCGCAAACCACTACACCACCAACGGAAAACTAAGCAAGATCTGGGGGAAGACACCACGCCCTTTTGACCAGACCAGCCTGATTGACAGGCGAAAACGGCTACTTTGGTAACGTATTTTGGCAGCATAGGTGGGGAATCGGGGTCCACAAAATACACTGTTGTAATGCACAGCTCAGGCCCTATTTAACAGTATTTTTATCTCATACTGAAAAAACGGGGTGACAGGTGCCCTTTAATTAGTTATGTAAAAATCATACAATGTGATTTTCTGGATTTTTTTTTTTGTAAGATCCCGCCTCTCACAGTTGAGGTGTACCTACAAGAAAAATTACAGACCTCTCCACTCTTTGTGGGTGGGAAAACTTGCAAAATATATATAATCTCCTAGCATTTCCTCCTTTAAAGGAGTATTTCCAACATCCCATCTCAATTTGTAGTAAGTGTAATAATAACAATAATATGATTATTAAATAGCTCCAATTAGAAATGTAGTATAGTTTTTCTGATTTGCTCTTCTGAAGTCTCTTTCCTCATGTGCAGGCATTGCAGGACCTTAGGTATCCATGGTTACGACCACAGATATTGTGACAGTTAGCTAGTTGCTAGTGGTCGTAACCATGGATACCTAAGGTCCAGGTGCTGCAATACCTGCACATGAGGAAAAACATAGCGAATTAGAAGCACAACTGTGAATACCCACACTGGTGCAACTCCGCTCTATTCTCTCAAATGTGAAAAGATCTGCAAAACCTTACACAGCCCATGTACAAGAAAGGGACGGATTCCTGAAATGAAATACTGCCTATAGTATGCCTATGGGAAGGTAAAGATTATGCCAGGAATCTACATTCCTGTAAGGCCGCCATGTCTGGATCTTTTTTGTTTTTTTTTTGTTTATTTGAATTTGTTTTTAACAACATTGATATGAAAACAGAACATTCCAATTACATTCAATTATAACAATAAAAAACTTGGCGTTGTTAATAATAAGTTATTGTTAAACATTAGAATATAAGTATAATCAGTTTGATACAGTGTTAATATAAACTATTACCAGAACCAAATAATTACGGTATATGTGTGCTACAGGAACAAAAAGAAGACAGGAGAAAGAATGGGAAGGAAAAGGAGGTGGGGAGGACAAAAGAAAAAAAAAACATGACTTATTGAAACCAGCACTTCAGAGGACCACATCTACCACAACACTCTATTTTAAAGTACTATATTCTGACAATCATATTGCAGGGTCACTCCCCTCACTGAATAATATCCAACAAGTCCATTGGCGATGAAAAGCTACAGCTCTGGCAAAAATTAACCCCTTAGTGACAGAGCCAATTTGGTACTTAATGACCGAGCCAATTTTTACAATTCTGACCAGTGTCACTTTATGAGGTTATAACTCTGGAACGCTTTATCGGATCCCGCTGATTCTGAGATTGTTTTTTCGTGACATGTTGTACTTCAAGTTAGTGGTAACATTTCTTCGATATTACTTGCGATTATTTATGAAAAAAATGGAAATATGGCGAAAATTTTTAAAATTTTGCAATTTTCAAACTTTGTATTTTTATGCCCTTAAATCAGAGAGATATGTCACAAAAAATAGTTAATAAATAACATTTCTCACATGTCTACTTTACATCAGCACAATTTTGGAAACAATTTTTTTTTTTGTTAGGGAGTTATAAGGGTTAAAAGTTGACCAGCAATTTCTCATTTTTACAACACCATGTTTTTTTTAGGGACCACATCACCTTTGAAGTGATTTTGAGGGGTCTATATGATAGAAAATAACCAAGTGTGACACCATTCTAAAAACTGCACCCCTCAAGCTGCTCAAAACCACATTCAAGAAGTTTATTAACCCTTTACGTACTTCACAGGAACTAAAACAATGTGGAAGAAAAAAATTAACATTTTACTTTTTTTTGCAAACATTTTACTTCAGAACCATTTTTTTTAATTTTCACAAGTGTAAAAACAGAAATTTAACCACAAATTTTGTTGTGCAATTTTTCCTGAGTACGCCGATACCCCATATGTGGAGGTAAACCACTGTTTGGGCGCACCGCAGAGCTTGGAAGTGAAGGAGTGCCGTTTGACTGTTTCAATGCAGAATTGGCTGGAATTGAGATCGGACGCCATGTCGCGTTTGGAGAGCCCCTAATGTGCCTAAACAGTGGAAACCCCCCACAAGTGACACCATTTTGGAAACTAGACCCCCCAAGGAACTTATCTAGATGTGTGGTGAGCACTTTGAACCCCCAAGTGCTTCACAGAAGTTTATAACGTAGAGCCGTGAAAATAAAAAATCGCATTTGTTTTCACAAAAATGATTTTTTCGCCCACAAATTCTTATTTTCACAAGGGTAACAGGAGAAATTAGACCACAAAAGTTGTTGTGCAATTTCTCCTGAGTACGTCGATACCCCATATGTGGAGGTAAACCACTGTTTGGGCGCACCGCAGAGCTTGGAAGTGAAGGAGCACCGTTTGACTTTTTCAATGCAGAATTGGCTGGAATTGAGATCGGATGCCATGTCGCGTTTGGAGAGTCCCTGATGTGCCTAAACAGTGGAAACCCCCCACAAGTGATACCATTTTGGAAACTAGACCCCCCAAGGAACTTATCTAGATGTGTGGTGAGCACTTTGAACCCCCAAGTGCTTCACAGAAGTTTATAACGTAGAGCCGTGAAAATAAAAAATCTCATTTTTTCTACAAAAATGATCTTTTTGCCCCAAAATTTTTATTTTCACAAGGGTAACAGGAGAAATTAGACCACAAAAGTTGTTGTGCAATTTCTCCTGAGTACGTCGATACCCCATATGTGGAGGTAAACCACTGTTTGGGCGCACCGCAGAGCTTGGAAGTGAAGGAGCACCGTTTGACTTTTTCAATGCAGAATTGGCTGGAATTGAGATCGGATGCCATGTCGCGTTTGGAGAGTCCCTGATGTGCCTAAACAGTGGAAACCCCCCACAAGTGATACCATTTTGGAAACTAGACCCCCCAAGGAACTTATCTAGATGTGTGGTGAGCACTTTGAACCCCCAAGTGCTTCACAGAAGTTTATAACGTAGAGCCGTGAAAATAAAAAATCTCATTTTTTCTACAAAAATGATCTTTTTGCCCCCAAATTTTTATTTTCACAAGGGTAACAGGAGAAATTAGACCACAAAAGTTGTTGTGCAATTTCTCCTGAGTACGTCGATACCCCATATATGGGGGTAAACCACTGTTTGGGCGCACCGCAGAGCTTGGAAGAGAAGGAGTGTCGTTTTACTTTTTCAATGTAGAATTGGCTGGAATTGAGATCGGACGCCATGTCACGTTTGGAGAGCCGCTGATGTGCCTAAACAGTAGAGACCCCCCACATATGACACCATTTTGGAAACTAGACCCCTTAAGGAACTTATCTAGATGTGTGGTGAGCACTTTAAACCCCCAGGTGCTTCACAGAAGTTTATAACGTAGAGCCGTGAAAATAAAAAAATCGCATTTTTTCTACAAAAATGATCTTTTTGCCTCCAAATTTTTATTTTACCAAGGGTAACAGGAGAAAATGGACCCCAGAAGCTGTTGTACAATTTGTCTTGAGTACGCCGACACCCCATATGTGGGGGTAAACCACTGTTTGGGCGCATGGCTGAGCTCGGAAGCAAAGGAGCGCCATTTGACTTTTCAATGCAAAATTGACTGGAATTGAGATCGGACGCCATGTCGCGTTTGGAGAGCCCCTGATGTGCCTAAACAGCAGAAACCCCCCAAAAGTGACCCCATTTTGGAAACTAGACCCCCCATGGAACTTATCTAGATGTGTAGTGAGAACTTTGAATGCCCAAGTGCATCACAGAAGTTTATAATGCAGAGTCGTGAAAATAAAAAATATATATTTTTTAACAATAAAGATTTTTTAGCCCCCAAGTTTTTATTTTCACAAGGGTAACAAGAGAAATTGGACCCCAAAAGTTGTTGTCCAATTTGTCCTGAGTATGCTGGTACCCCATATGTGGGGGTAAACCACTGTTTGGGCGCATGGCAGAGCTCGGAAGGGAAGGAGTGCCATTTTGGAATGCAGACTTTGATAGAATTGTCTGCGGGCGTTATGTTGCCTTTGCAGACCCCTAATGTACCTAAACAGTAGAAACCCCCAACAAGTGACCCCATTTTGGAAAATAGACCCCCCAAGGAACTTATCTAGATATGTGGTGAGAACTTTGAATGCCCAAGTGCTTCACAGAAGTTTATAATGCAGAGTAGTGAAAATAAAAAATATTTTTTTTCCCACAAAAAAGATTTTTTTAGCCCCCAAATTTTTATTTTCACAAGGGTAACAAGAGAAATTGGACCCCAAAAGTTGTTGTCCAATTTGTCCTGAGTATGCTGGTACCCCATATGTGGGGGTAAACCACTGTTTGGGCGCACGGCAGAGCTCGGAAGGGAAGGAGCGCCATTTTGCAATGCAGACTTTGATAGAATTGTCTGCGGGCGTTATGTTGCGTTTGCAGACCCCTAATGTACCTAAACAGTAGAAACCCCCACAAGTGACCAAATTTTGGAAACTAGACCCCCTAAGGAACTTATCTAGATATGTGGTGAGAACTTTGAAAGCTCAAGTGCTTCAGAGAAATTTATAATGCAGAGTAGTGAAAATAAAAAAATATATTTTTTTCCAACAAAAAAGATTTTTAGCCCCCAAGTTTTTATTTTCACAAGGGTAACAGGAGAAATTGGACCCCAAAAGTTGTTGTCCAATTTATCCCGAGTACGCTGATGCCCCATATGTGGGGGTAAACCACTGTTTGGGCGCACGGCAGAGCTCAGAAGGGAGGGAGTACCATTTGACTTTTTTAGCGCAAAATTGGCTGTCGTGTTTGGAGACCCCCTGATGTACCTAAACAGTGGAAACCCCCCAATTCTAACTCCAACCCTCACCCCAACACAGCCCTAACCCTAATCTCAACCCGATCCATAATCCTAATCACAACCCTAACGATAATCACAACCCTAACCCCAAAACAGCCCTAATCTCAACCCTAACCATAACCCTAATCAAAACCCTAAATCCAACACACCCCTAACCCTAATCCCAACCCTAACCCTAATCCCAACCCTAATCCCAAACGTAACACTAATCCCAACCCTAATCCAAACCCTAACCCTAATCCCAACTCTAACCCTAACTTTAGCCCCAACCCTAACTTTAGCCCCAACCCTAACCATAACTTTAGCCCCCGTCGTCACAAAAAAAGTTCAATGTAACCTTTTTTTTGTACGTCGCGTCCGCCATTTCCGCGGATGCGTGGCCGTAACTCTGCCCCCTCCTCCCCAGGACATAGACTGGGCAGCGGATGCGTTGAAAAACTGCATCCGCTGCCCACGTTGTGCACAATTTTCACAACGTGCGTCGGTACATCGGGCCGACGCATTGCGACCGCCCCGTACCGACGCAAGTGTGAAAGAAGCCTTAGGCTACTTTCAGACATAGCGCATTTTTGAGCGCTATTTTGCGGGCGCTTTTCAAAAATGCGCAATGTCATTTTCGTCTGCCGGCAAAGTGAATGAGAAATTCACTTTGCCGTTCAGACACACCGCAAAAAAACGCGGCGCTTTTGTCTGCAAACACGCCGGCGTAAAAAGAATTGACATGTCAATTCTTTACGCAGCGGCGTGTCTGCGTATCCCCCTAGGGCCCCATATTACCTTCCACACACAGCGCCTTTGTCCTGGGTGTCGGCGTCTTTGTACGGAGGGGTTGACACCCAGGACCGGACGTGACGTCGGACAGGAAGAGGGAAGCCCCCGCCCCCCAGTGAAGCAGCATGGAGTCCTTCTGTGTGTGTGTGTGTGTGCGTGTGTGTGCGTGTGTGTGCGTGTGTGTGTCCCCATGCGACGCTAGTGCCACCATTGTGCTAAGTCGCCGTATGGGACTACTACTCCCATCCGGTATTAGGATGGGAGAGTTGTCCCTGTGTCCGGCGACTTAGCACAATTGTAAAGTTACACAAAACACCTACACACAATACACATACATGACACACAGTACATACAACATATAACACAGAGTATATACTCACCAACAGCACACTTGTAGGCGAAGCCCTCGATCCTCCAGGAAAAAATCCAAAAATAATAAACCAAATTCATACTCCCTGTCCGCAGAATCCATAAAACGAGTGTCCCACGCCGATCGGCTGCTCTCCGGCGATACACTGCCAGGAGCGAAGCTCCTAGCAGTGTATCGCGTACTGTTCCGGAGTTCAATGACTCCGGCGTCTCGGTTAACAGCAGTACAGCTGCGTTGAACTTTCCCACGCAGCACTGCCGTTAAGCGAGAGTGCCGGGGTCAATGACCGCCGGTAAACTCGCTCGCGCATGCGCAGTGACACACCGACAGGAACTATGGCTCCTGTCAGTGTGTTGCTGCAGCCGTGGAGAGCAGACATATCTCTGGATGTGTCTGTTCTCCATGGAAAATCTTGATACGTGGCACTTAAATATGTGGCAATTAAATACGTGACACGTGGCACTTATACGTGATACGTGTCACTTAAATACGTGGCACTGAAATACGTGATACGTGGCACTTTGATACGTGGCACGTGTCACTTAAATACGTGGCACGTGGCACTGAAAGATGTGGCACGTGGCACTTTGATACGTGGCACGTGGCACTTTGATACGTGGCACTGAAATATGTGGCACGTGGCACTTTGATACGTGGCACGTGGCACTTTGATACGTGGCACGTGGCACTTTGATACGTGGCACTTTGATACGTGGCACTGAAATACGTGGCACGTGGCACTTTGATACGTGGCACGTGTCACTTAAATACGTGGCACGTGGCACTGAAATATGTGGCACGTGGCACTTTGATACGTGGCACGTGTCTCTTAAATACGTGGCACGTGGCACTGAAAGATGTGGCACGTGGCACTTTGATACGTGGCACGTGGCACTTTGATACGTGGCACGTGGCACTGAAATATGTGGCACGTGGCACTTTGATACGTGGCACGTGGCACTTTGATACGTGGCACGTGGCACTTTGATACGTGGCACGTGGCACTTTGATACGTGGCACTGAAATATGTGGCACGTGGCACTTTGATACGTGGCACGTGTCACTTAAATACGTGGCACGTGGCACTGAAATATGTGGGACACGTCGCACAAAAAAGTTACATGTAGTTTTTTTGTGTCGACGGTCCGCCGAAGCACGACGCATCCGTCGCACGACGGATGCGACATGTGGCAATCCGTCGCAATGCGTCGCTAATGCAAGCCAATGGAGAAAAAACGCATCCTGCAAGCACTTTTGCAGGATGCGTTTTTTCTCCAACGACGCATTGCGACGGAAGCCAAAAAACGCTAGTGTGAAAGTAGCTAACCCTAACCATAGCCCTAACCCTAAATTTAGCCCCAACCCTAACCCTAACTCTAACCCTAACCCTAACTCTAACCCTAACCCTAACCCTAACCCTAATTTTAGCCCCAACTTGTCTTCTCCTGCCGGCCGGCAGATGGCAGCAGATGGCGGGCGCACTGCGCATGCGCCCGCCATGATGAAAAAGCCGGCTGGCAGGAGAAGACAGAAGAGGACCCAGGGACCCCGGGTGAGTATGATAGGGTCCCCGAATCCCCCTATTTCTCTGTCCTCTGATGTGCGATCACATCAGAGGACAGAGAAATAACTGATCGCTTTTTTTTTTTTTTTTTTTGCGGTCGCCGGTAAACTGTTAATTACCGGCGATCGCAAAGCAGGGGTCGGTGCAAATCGACCCCGATCATGTTCTTTGGGGTCTCGGCTACCCCCGGCAGCCGAGACCCCAAAGAACATCCGGGTGCCGGGCGGCGGGCGCACTGCGCGTGCGCCCGCCATTTTTTCCCGGAAAAAAGATGGCGGCGCCCATGGGGAGACACGAGGAGCACCGGGGGAGGTAGGTAAGTATTGGGGGGCTATTGGGGGCCATCGGGGACCACATTTCTCTGTCCTCCGATGTGCGATCACATCGGAGGACAGAGAAATTAAACGGCAAATCGCGTTTTTTTTTTTTTTGTTGCGATCGCCGGTAAACGGTTAATTACCGGCGATCGCAACTCGGGGGTCGGTAAAAAAACCCCGAATCATGTTCTCTGGGGTCTCGGCTACCCTCGGCAACCGAGACCCCAGAGAAAATCCGACTCTGGGGGGCGCTATTCACTTTTTCCACAGCGCCGTTAATTAACGGCGCTGTGGTTTAAGTACCCTTAGCGGCCGCCGTTAAAAGGCGTATCGGCGGTCGTTAAGGGGTTAAGAGACTACCACATCAAAACCATGTCATGGGCAGTCCAGACCTGAACTCCATTGAAAGCCTCTGGGATGTAATCAAGAGGATGGTGGATAGTCACAAGCCACCAAACAAAGAAGAACTGCTTACATTTTTGCCAAGACGCATGAAAGCTGTGATTAAGAATCATGGTTATTCCATAAAATATTGATTTCTGAACTCTTCCGGAGTTAAAACATTAGTATTGTTGTTTCTAAATGATTATGAACTTGTTTTCTTTGCATTATTTGAGGTCTGAATGCACAGGTTTTTTTTTAAAAAATGTTGACATTTTTCTTGGTCAGAAAATAAATACAAAATGTATTTCTTGGAAATTCGGAGACATGTCAGAATTTTATAGAATAAAAGAACAATTTACATTTTACTGAAAACTATCCCTATAAAGAGAAAAATCAGACAAACTGAGCATTTTGCAGTGGTCTCTTAATTTTTGCCAGAGCCGTATGTTTGGATCTTCCTTAGTAGAGATGGCATGGCAACAGAAGCAAACAAAACAAAAATGTAAAACAGCTACTTTGCGCTAACACTAAAAGAACATTAATAAACTTCCTATGTCTGTCCCCTTATACGATAATATTATGGAGACAATAGTTCTGTTTGCCCAGGACCTAGAAAAGATGGTATTTTTCCTGCAGAAAATGTCAAACAATTAAGGGCACTATCTAATCACGGTTCATCATCTCGACAGTTACCTCCTTTTCTCTGACTTTTTTTCTAACTCCGTTTAAAATGTGATCTTTCTAAGCACTGATTCCTCTCCCGCCTGCATTCAAAGGTCAAAAGCGCCGCTCTCTCTAAGGAGCAAGGATCAAGGGACATGAGAACACAAAGCTTTTCCAGGAACACATTGGAAGGCATTACAGAAAAATGCAGAGAACAATATACTGTAATATTTTCAACTACAAGTCATCTGGCTATGACATTTAGTAAAACGCAGCTTGTATTTTTCACCAGCCAATTACCATCCATTTAACAGCGCTGCCAATCTCTCGGGGCTTCTAATGGTATTTGTAATCATCACAAGTACAAAAAAAAAATACAGTTCAATTTCAAAACACCAAAATAGATTTATTTTAACTATAAATGTGAATTCATTACTGCTCTGTAGCTTTGCCGACTAAACTCTGCCAGCTCATAATTTCAGTAATTTGCTGGAATATGGTTGGTCAAAGGGTAAATGTAAGAGAGATGGGGGATATTACATAGCTGGACGATGATCTAGCTCGGAGCAGAGAGACTATTATTCACAGATCTATGGTGTAGCAGTAATGTAACAAAGTTTTAGTGACCCGTCCCTGGCCGGCTGGCCTTTGTCTCCTGACGATGGGGTGTATAAAGCAGCAGAATGGTCATTGGATTTTATGATGCCCAATTTGAAGTGTAACAAGCATTTCCATTTTATATGCATGTATTACTCTTTTTAAGCACTGTAAGAATGTGCATTCTTTTCTCCATATTATTAGAAGGATTGGATAATATTTTAAAAAAAATAATAATAATAAAGCCCCCTAATAAAAGTAGGGAAAATGATAAAAAAAAAAATAAATTCCTCACCAGCAAACTCTCTAGTCGCACCAATACAGCCAGTCCAGTGGTCCCTACTTGTCTTGGCTAACATTGCTGAAGCCATACATCCCAGTGAGTGACGCAGACAAACAAATACATGTGATGTAATTGCTTAAAAGGGTTGGCTACTACTTTTTTTTATATTGCTGGCCTATCTTTAGGATAGGCCATCATTATCTGATCGATGGGGGTGCATCACCTGGCAGGAAATTCTCGGATGCTGCCTCATTTCTATAGAGGCCGCGGCTGGTACTGTAGATCCACCCCATACTAATAGGAGTCAGGGGTGGAATTGCCGTATCTAGCTGCAGTCACTGTGGTTTTGATGGAGCTACTGTGTTCTGGCAGCCGTCGTCTGCGGTGACAGCTGGTTATCTGTGGTGCCGGGTGTCAGATGATCAGTTATTGATGGCCAGCAATAAAAAAAAAAAATAGAGGCCAAATTCTTTAAATAAAGTAAATAGGGACCATTGAAGCTGCTTAGCTATTGCAGTTAGTAATTTAATAGCATTTTTGTATTTAAATTTTGGACAACTCCGTTCTGGATATTGTCAAACAAACTAATATTCATTGTCATAATTCAGAAGAAAACGTAAAGAAATGCGGTAGGGAATTAGAGATCTCATATTTAGCAAGTAAATGCTGTCTAAATTGTGACATGCAGACTAGAGATGAGCGAGCATCGTTGGCTCCCTCCTTATTCGGCAACCTATAGCGCAGTGGTTCTCAACCTTTCTAATGCCGTGACCCCGCAATAATTTTGGTGGCTACTTTAAAACTGTAATTTTATTAGTTATGATTCACATTGGTATATCCAGCACAGGGGTATGTCCAGCAGAGCCCGCACAGGGGTATATACAGCACAGCCCTCACAGTGGTATATACAGCACAGCCAGCACAGGGGTATATCCAGCACAGCCCGCACAGAGGTATATAGAGCACAGCCCTCACAGTGGTATATCCAGCAGAGCCCGCACAGGGGTATATCCAGCACAGCCCGCACAGGGGTATATCCAGCACAGCCCGCACAGGGGTATATCCAGCACAGCCCGCACAGGGGTATATCCAGCACAGCCCGCACAGGGGTATATCCAGCACAGCCCGCACAGGGGTATATCCAGCAGAGCCCGCACAGGGGTATATCCAGCACAGCCCGCACAGGGGTATATCCAGCAGAGCCCGCACAGGGGTATATCCAGCAGAGCCCGCACAGGGGTATATAGAGCACAGCCCTCACAGAGGTATATCCAGCAGAGCCCGCACAGGGGTATATCCAGCAGAGCCCGCACAGGGGTATATCCAGCAGAGCCCGCACAGGGGTATATCCAGCAGAGCCCGCACAGGGGTATATCCAGCAGAGCCCGCACAGGGGTATATCCAGCAGAGCCCGCACAGGGGTATATCCAGCACAGCCCGCACAGTGGTATATAGAGCACAGCCCTCACAGTGGTATATCCAGCACAGCCCGCACAATGGTATATAGAGCACAGCCCGCACAGGGGTATATCCAGCAGAGACCGCACAGGGGTATATCCAGCACAGCCCGCACAGGGGTATATCCAGCACAGCCCGCACAGGGGTATATCCAGCACAGCCCGCACAGGGGTATATCCAGCACAGCCCGCACAGGGGTATATCCAGCACAGCCCGCACAGGGGTATATCCAGCACAGCCCGCACAGGGGTATATCCAGCACAGCCCGCACAGGGGTATATCCAGCAGAGCCTGCACAGGGGTATATAGAGCACAGCCCTCACAGGGGTATATAGAGCACAGCCCGCACAGTGGTATATACAGCACAGCCCGCACAGTGGTATATACAGCACAGCCCTCACAGTGGTATATACAGCACAGCCCGCACAGTGGTATATCCAGCAGAGCCCGCACAGGGGTATATCCAGCAGAGCCAGCACAGTGGTATATAGAGCACAGCCCGCACAGTGGTATATCCAGCACAGCCCGCACAGGGGTATATCCAGCACAGCCCGCACAGGGGTATATCCAGCACAGCCCGCACAGGGGTATATCCAGCACAGCCCGCACAGGGGTATATCCAGCACAGCCCGCACAGGGGTATATCCAGCACAGCCCGCACAGGGGTATATCCAGCACAGCCCGCACAGGGGTATATCCAGCAGAGCCCGCACAGGGGTATATCCAGCAGAGCCCGCACAGGGGTATATCCAGCAGAGCCCGCACAGGGGTATATAGAGCACAGCCCTCACAGGGGTATATCCAGCAGAGCCCGCACAGGGGTATATCCAGCAGAGCCCGCACAGGGGTATATCCAGCAGAGCCCGCACAGGGGTATATCCAGCAGAGCCCGCACAGGGGTATATCCAGCACAGCCCGCACAGTGGTATATAGAGCACAGCCCTCACAGTGGTATATCCAGCACAGCCCGCACAGTGGTATATAGAGCACAGCCCGCACAGGGGTATATCCAGCAGAGCCCGCACTGGGGTATATCCAGCACAGCCCGCACAGTGGTATATAGAGCACAGCCCTCACAGGGGTATATCCAGCAGAGCCCGCACAGGGGTATATCCAGCACAGCCCGCACAGGGGTATATAGAGCACAGCCCTCACAGGGGTATATCCAGCACAGCCCGCACAGGGGTATATCCAGCACAGCCCGCACAGGGGTATATCCAGCACAGCCCGCACAGGGGTATATCCAGCACAGCCCGCACAGGGGTATATCCAGCACAGCCCGCACAGGGGTATATCCAGCAGAGCCCGCACAGGGGTATATAGAGCACAGCCCTCACAGGGGTATATAGAGCACAGCCCTCACAGTGGTATATACAGCACAGCCCGCACAGTGGTATATCCAGCAGAGCCCGCACAGGGGTATATCCAGCAGAGCCCGCACAGGGGTATATCCAGCACAGCCCGCACAGTGGTATATCCAGCACAGCCAGCACAGTGGTATATAGAGCACAGCCCACATCTCATTCATCTCCCCCCCCCCCCCCCCGATAATGGCCCCACAGTCCGTTTAAAAAGAAAAAAAAAAACTCTCCTCACCTTTCCTTTTGCCCGCGCTGCTCCTGGCGGCTGAAGTCTGCCCAGGACACTGCAGGTGCGCGATGATATGACGTAATCGCGCACCCGCAGTGTCAGAGGCAGAGCGGGGAATGATGGAAGGGGGGGGCGTCAGGTGACGCTCTCTCTTTCATCATTGCATTGAACTATACCGGTGTCATAGACGCCGATATAGTTAAATGCGGCGGCGGCACTGGGGGGGGGGGGGGGGTTCCGGGGGGGTTCCGGGGGAGGAACAGTGCAGCGGCCCACTACTGGCATTTGCCAGAAGTGCCCGATGGCCAGCCCGGCCCTGCTCAGACCTGCCGGCCCGGGGCCCCTGACCTGCGGGGCCCGGTCGCAATGGCGACCGCGGTAGTTACGCCCCTGAACACAGTGATGGCGGCGGATCACTGCTGGGTACCGAACGGCTCCTTTATGGCGTGCTCTTCCGCAGCCCTTCAAGCCGATTACCGATGCCGGCAGCCGCGTTCTTCCTGCATCCCTGGATTCCGTTGCCAGATACATGCCACAGATTCCGGATCTGTCCTGGCTGCACCAAACAAGAAGGGGGGACGTCGGAAGTTGGTATCTCCCTAGATCCGATGCGCGATCGATTCATTTTCCTGCGGGGATCCCAAAGCTATGCCGGGAGTAAAGCTAGCAGTCCAGGCATACGGGGGAAGGTGGATGGGGAGGTGAGAGAGGTGGCGACCCCTGTGTTTTGGTCGTTCGACCCCCCTCGGGGTCGCGACCCCCAGGTTGAGAACCGCTGCTATAGCGCTTATCGAAGAAGCTGCAGCAGGAACCCAGATGCCTGGAGGGCTCCCGCTAATCAGCTGTTCCGAGCCGCAGCTGCATGTGTCGCGGCTGTGTGACAGTCACAACACACAGGCTCTCCATGCATGTGTAGTGACTGTCACACAGCCGCGACACAAACAGCCCCAATGCCGGACACCTGATTATCGGGTGCACCACATTATGGGTGTCAGGTCCGAGCATTCCTACATTAACAGTTTCCTGGAAAGTGGATTGGTCGTCGTGGGCCAGTTGAATGGCCACCAAGGTCTCCCGATCTGACCCCCTTAGACTTTTATCTTTGGGGTGATCAGAAGGCAATTGTTTATGCTGTGAAGATACGAGATGTGCAGCATCTGAAACAATGGATACTGGAAGCCTGTGCTAGCATTTCTTCTGCGGTGTTGCTATCAGTGTGTCAAGAGTGGGAGGAGAGGGTTGCATTGACAATCCAACACAATGGGCAGCACTTTGAACACATTTTATAAGTGGTCATAAACTTGTAAATAACTCATGAAAGAATAAAGTTACGTTAAAACCAAGAACGCCATTGTTTATCTTGTGAAATTCTCAATAAGTTTGATGTGTCACATGACCCTCTTCCTATTGGAAAAAATAAAGTTGGATCCAAATTGGCCAACTTCAAAATGGCCGCCATGGTCACCACCCATCTTGAAAAGTTTTCCCCCTCTCATATACTGAGGCCACAAACAGGAAGTTGATATCACCAACCATTCCCATTTTATTTAGGTGAATCGATATAAATGGCCCACTCTGTATACTTGAGCTACTACAATGCCCTGTACATTGGGTAATTGACATAGCTAATCAGAAAAACTATACTACATTTCTAATTGGAAGTATTTGCTAATATTATTAAGATTACACCTATTACATATTTGGATATAATTTTGGAGATGGGAGTACCCCTTTAAAGCCTTCAGGACGTCCGCCATACATGCACAGTGCATGTCGGAAGAGGGTGCATGGAGCGGGCTCTCACAGTGAATATTACACCAGGACCTGCTGCCAACAGTATTAATAATTGTTAGGTTGTTAAATGCTGTTCCCAATCTGTGACAGCAGCATTTAACAAGCGCAGACTTGAGTGCACGTCATTTTATCCGCCCATCGGCGCACCCGTAACATATTCGCGGGTCACCAATGGGTTGTCAGAACAGCCGGGGGTCAGCTGATAACCCCTGTGGCTGTCATTACGGAGCTCCTTTGAAACTCTGCCTATGGCTGGGCTTCAAAGGAGACCGTGATTTCTGCTATATGCAGTGACTTCTTTCACTGAAGCTACAGTGGCGGCGAAGATAGAAGCAGAGTGCCAGCACTGCACTCGCATCTCTCACAGAAACCATCACCTGTGATCCAGGACATCTTTGGAGGGCGACAATGAGAGAAACTAGTGAGTAACTGCAGTGCTGCGTGTGACATCCTGTTCCAGGAGGGGCGATGTACACTGCAGGGAATGAGTGCAGCCCCAGCCTCCTGTGATGTCACTTTCCACACTCATCTCAAACGAAACATTACAGGAAGTGCAGTAAAAACACATTTGGGATTAGCTAGATATGGAAAAGTGTAGGGCATTGTGAAATAAAGCAAATTACAAAAGTGGTACGGACTACTTATTCTTATCATACATCATCAATATCAGATCAGTGACATATCAGCTTTGACAGCAACCAGATGAAAGTATCAAACAAAGCTGCCCTGTTCAATGTTAGCCACCGCTACCGACAACTGTAAATGAGCCCTTATTCAAGAGAAGACGAGCCAACGTGCAGTCCTTGGAGGAGGTCGCTATACAAGGAATGGGGCTGTACAGAGAAGCTTCTCTCAATGTGATTACATGCATCTGCCGCCAGAGCTAATAACAGCTGATCAGTGGTCTGACTATCCCCAATCTAATATTCATGACATATCCCAAGGATTTTAGATGCATGGACAACTCCTTTAATTCATAAAATGCATCTTTTATTGTATGCAGGTAAAATGCTGTTGCCCCAACAACTATCAAAGATAAATGCACATGCTATAAAGACACAGAACAGACTTGAAAAACATAAATTATATATATATATCTCTAAATAGGAGATCAGGTTCTGGTATTTGGAAATTAAAATGTGGGGCAGTTAAGATGGCAAGAAGTCTATTGCTAGTAATTCCCTGAACAGACATCTTCATATCATAATGTTTACCTTGCAGCACTTAATATCTGGTTCAGGCGACCATAAAGCACAAAACTCTTTGTTACAAGAGTACCGTAGTTTAGTAACATTGTGTTCATGCATTTTAAACCCTTGATTTCAACTTCTGGCCAGGTATAAAAATGTTCAGGATCAGGTATATTGTATTTAGCTTTATTTCCCTCACTCCCAGAAGAACGTAGAACTCTACAAGAGTGTGTCAACAAAGTAAACTCAAGGGACACCGTGGCGATTATGACATTCCTATGCATGTTATCCTCTACTTGTATTTTAAGTACTTTTATTGGAATTTTTCAATGTAATTATGAATTGATAAAGATTTTAGTATTCTTTATAGCAGTACAGTCTCTTTGTATAGGATTGTATTGACATTTTTGGATAGACTATATTATTTTTAGCCCTCTTTATTATTTTGTGGCCTAAGGTATACAGTAGGTAAATCTGTAAATGGCAAGGTTATAGGCCTTTTTCTTCTACTGGACCTGAAGACTGTGTCAAAACAGTGGTTGGTCTGACCCAATGCCACCAATTTTGCAGGGTTTTCCATGTAAACAATATTATTTATTCTGCTTGGTTGTTTTGGCCATTTTTTTTTTAAGTAAACATGAAGAGCCGTCATATGTTGTTGTTGGTGTCACTTTTGAACTGACTTGTTGGTATGTTCTAGAAATAAAGTAACACTCGATTGCCAAGAAGCCTACTTAAATGTGATAATGTGTTAATCAACGTGGTTGTCACTTTTGTAAAAATGACCACTACAGCGGAATAGAAAAATACCACTGTCTCTACGAGTAAATCATAAAATTCCCCAAAGTTTGACCTCGCTCTGACTTCTCTCACTTATTTGAAAGGACAATTTAGACTAGATGAGAAGAAATGATGCTTCATACCTGATAACTTCATCAGAAAATCCGAAGCCATTTTGACAGAGATATCCTGACTAAAAAGGGATGATGGACATGTAACAAAGTCCAAAGCATCTTTCAGCTTCATGCTGCTGTTGCTGTTAGGTCTCTCAGGGAAGGGCATCATGGACGGACAGTCGTCTTTAGGTTCTTCCTTGATCTGTAGGGAACTCACAGCTGAAGAATTGATCTGACTTAAGTTTTCGGGAAGCAGATAGCTTGGCGTCGGTGAAGCACTCCCTTCATCGTGGCTGCCCAACGAATTATTAAAAGGTGATCCCTTATTGTCAGTATCACTTGGCTCTTCCTTCACCTTGGCTTCAGCCCGAAGAAAGTGCTGGTGGCAGCGCATGTGAAGCTTCAGGCTGAAATGTCGTGAAGAGGTGAAAGGGCAGAGCTGACACTGGAAAGTCTCTCCTCTGTCTTGGTGCTGGTGGACCTGATGGTGGAATCAATTTAATAAAATATTAACTTTTTATTCCTCAAAGTCACAATGCAGACCATATTCAAGTAAGAAATCTACAGCCACAACAGCTAAAAAGAATTATCAAATATGTTCTTATGGGACCAGAAAAGCTTATGACTTCAAGCTTACGTGGCAAAAATGAAAATCTTTACATATGTATTACAGTGAAAAATAAAAAGTGATTTTCTGGTTCATTAGAGCAGTACTTACAATCAACTGTATACTGAAAATCCCCTTCATTTACAATCTCCCTCTTTCTCTACAATTTGATTTATATGTATTATGGCCTTTTGAGGTTCTTTTTTTGAAGGTTTCAGCTTCTATAACAATTCTATAAAGATGAAATTATAGTAGCTAAAGTATTGAGAATTCATTGATAATTTTCCTCAAACCAGAAAACTACCCTTTATTGCTGTCACCAGATTTTACAATATTAACTGTACACATTATAAATACCGTAGATCTTTCAGACTCGTTGAAGTAGGTATACTTAATTGGAAAATCTTGGTCAGAATGCATGCATAGTCCATAAAGAAAACTAAATCTCACTCTCTGTCCCGATCCTTGCTGAGATCTAACACAGCTCAGTACAAGCTGAAGTTATCATATTGACAGTGTGGCTGAAGAATACACTTGAACTCATGAGCTTTCTCACTTTTTAGCTGGACGTAAAGAAATCTTATTTTAAAGGGAACATTCAAAAACACTATTTACCTGCTGATATAGGGGTAACCTGAAGGTAAAATTAAAAGTAATAGCTACTTGGCATACTGGAAAACAAAGTTTTATTCTCCCTACCGCTGGCTTGCTTCCAGTTTTTAGGTCAGTGTTGGGAACAGTTACAGTCACCACTTCCTACACAATGAGCATGCTGTAATCATTACCCCACACTTTGATTGTCCACTGTGTCGTGAGCGGTAACTGTAACTGCTCTCTGCACCGCCCCAATGACTGGAAGAGAGTGGCTGCAGGAAAAATGTAACTTTATTTTCTCCCTATAGTCGCTCTTCCAGTAATCCGACCAGGTATGGTTTAAGGCTATGTGCACACATCAGGATTTCTGGCAGACATTTTCCTGACAAAAACCGGACATTTCTGCCAGAAATCCGCATGCGTTTTTACTGTGATTTTACTGCGTTTTTTATGCGTTTTTTCCCAATGCATAGAATAGCGGGAAAAACGTGAAAAAAACGCAAAATTAATGAACATGCTGCTTTTTTTACCGCGATGCGTTTTTTTCGCGGAAAAAAACACATCATGTGCACAAAAATTGCAGAATGCATTCTAAATGATACGATGCATAATGCATGCATTTTTTATGAGTTTTTATAGCGTTTTTATCGTGAAAAAAACACGAAAAAACCTGAACGTGTGCACATACCCTTAGTGTTATTTACCTGCAGATACCACTATATCAGCAGGTAAAGTGTTCTTTGGAGGTGAAAGGTTCCCTTCAATATTTGAATTATACGCCCATTCTGAAATAGCCTTAGTCATTTAAAAAAAAGAAAATCTATGTGCCCACAATCAGGAAGAGCAGCGGTTTGGGTGTAGCTCACCTGCGATGCTTCCAAAACACTGCATTCTACAATAGAAGCACGGTGGATAGGATTTATAGAAATCCCATGCCCACTTGTATTTACCGCTGTGTAAACTCACCCACGGTGCAGGGTTAGGAGCCGCATGTCAATTGTCTGCAGTGGAGACGTTACACTCCGCTCCATAGTTTCACCCATAGCCATTCATTAGATGTGGCAAATCCGCATGGCTCACTGAACACATGAGTATTTACATGCGTGATTAGAACGCAGAGTTTTGGACGCAGCAAAAATATGCTGTATCCAAAATGCTACTATTTCCTGATTATGAGTACATAGCATTCAGAAATAAGCTTTATAGCCAAATGGTGCCTAGAAACATTTAGCCTTAAACTGAATCTGACTCTATAGGAAAATATTGTGTGTGACCTGAGCAAAGGCTATTCTGCAGGTGCAGGGGAACAGGTAGGCAGCGTCCATCACTTACCTATTGTGAATGGTGTGATGTTGTCTTATCTAAACATAGCGCAAAAATAGAAAGAACTGTGGCAATCACCCTGTGGCTACAAAAGTCCTTTATTAATTACAGAGGATACAGAGCAAAAAAAGCATTATTGCTTACTGATATATAGATGAAACCGGTCATTGTAATTATGTATGCAAATATAACAAAATGACACGGTCATCAAAATCAAATGGATAAGAGTCAGACACCCAGCATCCCCACCATTCATGAGCTATGGTCGGTGAAACATCACAGTGTACGTAGATGTAACACCATGGTGCCATACTCTGTGTAGTTGCTATTCACAAGAGCAGTAGTACAGACAGTGGCGCAACGCCAATGGCGGCAAGTCCACACAGCCTCTATGGGGCCAGTTTGTCGGGGGTGGCTTGGTGCCTCGAGCCAGCATCACACTTTCAACTGTATCAGCACACTGGATGCCAATACAGTTGAAAGCAATGATGGAGGAGGGAGAGTGAGCTGACGCTCCCTCCTCTGTCATTCTCATCTGTCTGACATCTCAGCGCAGTGGGCGCAATGACGTCACTAAAAAGCGCCTGCTGCGCCTAGCAGTGCAGAGCTGCAGAAAACACGCTGAGAGGACCGGAGCAGCAGGAAAAACGAGGAGAGATCACAAGCTGTTCAATGGGAGCAGAGCTGCAGTACTCTACAACAGCCACTACAGAGCCCCATACACTGAAGCTCGGCCACAGCTCCAGGTATTAGCTGAGCAGTGGCGGTGCCAGGTATCAGATGCACACCAATATGATATTGATAACATATTCTAGGGAGCAAGATCTTCAATTCTATAGATGCACCTTATATTTAGGTCCTTCCTGTTTCTTATGCATTAGGTGATATGGGCATGTGGTTTTGACTATTTAGCAATGACAAAGAATGATCAGTGCATCCTTTAGTAAGGGGAGCATCCTGGACCTGTCACATCATACAGCATCTCGGCAAAAGGATTTGACCTCACTTTAAAAAGTAAAAAAAAAATTGAACATTTAGAGCTTATAAAACCTAGTCTTAAAGAGGTGAAGATCCAGTATTGTAAGGCTGCAGCTTTCACGTCCATGCTGTAATGAGGCAGTGACCCAAGAAAGTTCAACATAAGTGTTTTTATTTGCCAACTTACAAAATAAATCTAAACTTTATCATCCGGTTTGCAGCTGGAACGTTTGTATCAGTCAGTTTCCGTTGGCGACTGCATCACCGTATAACTCAAGGGTGTGGTAATGGCTTTGCTCTAGTCTCTGTGTTCAATTTCACACGGAAAGGCATACACATAAAAGAAGTCTGATCTGTAAGGATCTCCTTAGGTAGCCCAAGGTGGCCAACCACTCCTGGGCAATACGTTTAGCCAAGATGCGACAAAATGGAATTGTCTCCAGGTAAAGAGTAGCATAGTGTACTACCACGAATATGTGATAGTGGCCATGGGCTGACTTTAAAATGGGCACTAGCAGATCAATAGCAATACACTGAAAAGGTACCTCTATAATAGGCAGAGGAACCATATGTGTGTATATATTATATATATACAGTACAGACCAAACGTTTGGACACACCTTTTCATTTAAAGATTTTTCTGTATTTAAATTGTACATTCACACTGAAAGGATCAAAGCTATGAATTAACACATGTGGAATTATATACCTAACAAAAAAGTGTGAAACAACTGAAATTATGCCTTATATTCTAGGTTCTTCAAAGTAGCCACCTTTTGCTTGGATGACTGCTTTGCACACTCTTGGCATTCTCTTGATGAGCTTCAAGAGGTAGTCACCGGGAAAGGTTTTCACTTCACAGGCGTGCCCTGTCAGGTTTAATAAGTGGGATTTCATGCCTTGTAAATGGGGTTGAGACAATTGGTTCTGTTGTGCAGAAGTCTGGTGGATACATAGCTGATAGTCCTACTGAATAGACTGTTAGAATTTGTATTATGGCAAGAAAAAAACAGCTAAGTAAAGAAAAACGAGTGGCCGTCATTACTTTAAGAAATGAAGGTCAGTCAGTAAGAAACATTGGGAAAACTTTGAAAGTGTCCCCAAGTACAGTGGCAAAACCCATCAAGTGCTACAAAGAAGCTGGCTCACATGAAGACCGCCCCAGGAACGGAAGACCAAGAGTCACCTCTGCTTATGAAGATAAGTTTATCCGAGTCACCAGCCTCAGAAATCGCAGGTTAACAGCAGCTCAGATTAGAGACCAGGTCAATGCCACACAGAGTTCTAGCAGCAGACACATCTCTAAAACAACTGTTAAGAGGAGACTTTGTGCAGCAGGCCTTCATGGTAAAATAGCTGCTAGGAAACCACTGCTAAGGACAGGCAACAAGCAGAAGAGATTTGTTTGGGCTAAAGAACACAAGGAATGGACATTAGACCAGTGGAAATCTGTGCTTTGGTCTGATGAGTCCAAATTTGAGATCTTTGGTTCCAACCACCGTGTCTTTGTGACGCAGAAAAGGTGAACAGATGGACTCTACATGCCTGGTTCCTACCGTGAAGCATGGAGGAGGTGTGATGGTGTGGAGGTGCTTTGCTGGTGACACTGTTGGGGATTTATTCAAAATTAAAGGCATACTGAACCAGCATGGCTACCACAGCATCTTGCAGCGGCATGATATTCCATCCGGTTTGCGTTTAGTTGGACCATAATTTATTTTTCAACAGGACAATGACCCCAAACACACCTCCAGGCTGTGTAAGGGCTATTTGACCAAGAAGGAGAGTGATGGGGTGCTACGCCAGATGACCTGGCCTCCACAGTCACCAGACCTGAACCCAATCGAGATGGTTTGGGGTGAGCTGGACCACAGAGTGAAGGCAAAAGGGCCAACAAGAGCTAAGCATCTCTGGGAACTCCTTCAAGATTGTTGGAAGACCATTCCCAGTGACTACCTCTTGAAGCTCATCAAGACAATGCCAAGAGTGTGCAAAGCAGTCTTCAAAGCAAAAGGTGGCTACTTTGAAGAACCTAGAATATAAGACATATTTTCAGTTGTTTCACAGTTTTTTGTTAAGTATATAATTCCACATGTGTTAATTCATAGTTTTGATGCCTTCAGTGTGAATGTACAATTTTCATAGTCATGAAAATACAGAAAAATCTTTAAATGAGGTGTCCAAACTTTTGTTCTGTACCGTATGTATATATATATATATATATATATATATATTTAATATATACGGTATATACACTCACCGGCCACTTTATTAGGTACACCATGCTAGTAACGGGTTGGACCCCCTTTTGCCTTCAGAACTGCCTCAATTCTTCGTGGCATAGATTCAACAAGGTGCTGGAAGCATTCCTCAGAGATTTTGGTCCATATTGACATGATGGCATCACACAGTTGCCGCAGATTTGTCGGCTGCACATCCCAAAGATGCTCCATACAAGGCAGGATGGATCCATGCTTTCATGTTGTTTACGCCAAATTCTGACCCTACCATCCGAATGTCGCAGCAGAAATCGAGACTCATCAGACCAAGCAACGTTTTTCCAATCTTCTACTGTCCAATTTCGATGAGCTTGTACAAATTGTAGCCTCAGTTTCCTGTTCTTAGCTGAAAGGAGTGGTACCCGGTGTGGTCTTCTCCTGCTGTAGCCCATCTGCCTCAAAGTTCGACGCACTGTGCGTTCAGAGATGCTCTTAGGCCTACCTTGGTGGTAACGGGTGGCGATTTGAGTCACTGTTGCCTTTCTATCAGCTCGAACCAGTCTGCCCATTCTCCTCTGACCTCTGGCATCAACAAGGCATTTCCGCCCACAGAACTGCCGCTCACTGGATTTTTTTTCTTTTTCGGACCATTCTCTGTAAACCCTAGAGATGGTTGTGCGTGAAAATCCCAGTAGATCAGCAGTTTCTGAAATACTCAGACCAGCCCTTCTGGCACCAACAACCATGCCACGTTCAAAGGCACTCAAATCACCTTTCTTCCCCATACTGATGCTCGGTTTGAACTGCAGGAGATTGTCTTGACCATGTCTACATGCCTAAATGCACTGAGTTGCCGCCATGTGATTGGCTGATTAGAAATTAAGTGTTAACAAGAAGTTGGACAGGTGTACCTAATAAAGTGGCCGGTGAGTGTACATGCACACACTATATATATATATATATATATATATATATATATATATATATATAGTTGGCGTCTTTCTTATAGACTACATTTCTCAGTAAGTCTTAATTAGTACATAAATTTGAAAGTGCACTGAAAGTTAAAGGAAGCTTGGAGAAAACTGGTTAATACACAGCCTGATGTCAGTGCAGTCAAGCCGGCAAGAAACCATTTTAACAATGTGAAGTGTCTACTTGCAATAACAAGGAAAGAAATACACATACGAAGGAAAAAAAACAAACACCTTTTTACAGTAGCAAGGCAATCATGGTACATTTGCAATTTCATATCAAAGTCATTTTGTATTGCCAGCACAAAGCCGCTTTAGATATCAAACATAACCTTACCTTCATGTGTGATTTCAGATTGTCCTTGCGGGCACAACGAAATGGACATAGTGGACACTGATGGCTTTTTAACCCCGTGTGAATCACCATGTGTCTTTTCCAATAACTTTTCCGCTTTATTACTAGTCCACAGATGGGGCATTGAAAAGGCTTTCCGACTTCTTCTTCCGGAACTTTCATATTAAATTAGAAAGAAAAATCAAGAAAGTTCATTATACAAAGTTTGTTGGCGTGTAAGAATAAAATTAGAGTCGTGTTACACATTCATATTTTCAGAAACAAACCAATGTGTCTAAAAATGTCCGTTTTATGCAATAAATATATATACACGTCCAGGGCTTCTGGCCTAACCATTGCTGTCCTATGTACTGCAGCTCCTTTATGGTACAGTAATGGGGGAGGACGCCTAGAGGTAACGCTCCCTGGTGAAAAGTAGGCAAATCAGCTGCCTTCCAGAAGGAGGTAAACTAGTGTCCCCAATATAAAGTCACCCTGAAAATCAATGTGCAACTCTACTAAAGGAGCCTTAGGTCATGGCTAGGAACAGTCATACCAGGCAAGGGACAATTGGCATACAATGGAGATTTTGCTGAGTACAGAATAGGGTTCTAGCTAGTTGAATCAGATGCATGAGATACAGCTTTTGGATATTACTGCTGTTTTTCTTGCATATATTTTTCAAGGCTTTTTAAAAGGGCTAGACACCAACCTGTATGAGACACAGAGGGACAGTTCTTTCTTTCTCCGCTATAGCATTACCAGTAAAACTTGCAATACCAACTGGATCTCTGCAAGTAAAACCAGTATCTTCTAAGCACTATGACAAAAGGATGTCACCCAACCAAAAAGAACCCAACTTTATACTAACAACGGAGAAACCCTTTGAGATGTCTACAATAGGCACTTCTACTTTAGTGAATATCCAAAAATCTATCAAAGGCTCTCTAATGGACTGTACCTTAACTTACAAGGTCACTATCAAGAACTAAAAATGTTCCCTCCTTCTAAATGTTAATCATAATCTGCTCCCTCCTACTCATCTGTCTCCACGTCCGCCATGCACCCAATAGCATACGGTAACTGCACTTAGACAGACACTGACTGATGATGGATCCTGCAAACCCCTTATTATAATAATGTCTGGACCGTACATAACCAGCACTTTTTACCTATTGTCTCCCCCCTATCTCCTTATAGATTGTAAGCTTGTGAGCAGGACCCTCACACCTCCTGTAACTGTTGAACTCTGTGTTACTACATATTGTATTTATTGTCTCTATATGTTCGCACTTATTTGTAAAGCGCTGCCGAATATGTTACTGTTATATAAATAAAATTATTATATCATTTTTCTATTGGAGAAGGATTCATACAATGGTAATTATTAAAATAAGTTTTTGCAACGCTGGGCCCTTCCTAGATGGGGCCGTCGATGATGTGTTCATCACAAATCCACTACTATACTTCACATGCCCCATACCAGTGTAAAATAAATACAAATACAGAAAATATTTTTAAGTTGCAATTATTGATTAAAATCCAAACTAGATTATTAGCTTTTCCCACAAATATTGTCAAAAGAATACATAGAAGAGAGGGATAAGAAGAAGTGGTCATGCAGGTCGTTTGTTACTGCAGGCGACAGAGGCAGCCACACATTAGAATAGATGTACACTCGTCACAGCAGTCCCTGACACCTTCTGTTGGGGGAGAGTTGGATGCGATCCTACCCATCAGATGGTCAGGTGGTCCCTCCAAACACCACAGCTCCATACACTATGTTGTGGCCATTCTCGGGTACTGCAGTTCAGATCACATTCACTTCAATGGGAACTGAAAATGCCTACTATGGAACCATGGTGTTCCAGCTCTGTACAGTGTGAGCTTCTGATCGCCACGACGTCCGGCACTGAGTAATAGGTCTGGGTGTTACAACACGACCAATCTGAATCCTATCGGTCAACCCGCTTAAAGGGAATCTATCAATAAGATCAGCCCCCTCCCCAAACTGCGTATATGGGCATGGAGGTTTTAGAGTATGGTTTTATATTTCAATCTGAGGCTGCATTCTTCTATAACTAGCAGTTTACTTCATATGCAAACGAGATGTTAAGTGCTCTGGGTCTGACCGTGCACTTCCCGAGCCTCTGCCTTCTAGGGTTGTTCCCCACACAGCTCTAGCCTCTTTAGCTTGATTGCTCACTGACCGATTTCCTTGCCTGGTGCCCGAAGACACATGCACCGAGATATTAATAAGGCTAAATAACCTGGTGTTAGGCAGAAAAACGACCTGACGAGGCAGAGGTTTGACAAGTGCTCATTCCTTAGTCCTCATTTACATATGCATTACAACACATATTTCTTGGGAATGTGGCAACAGATAGGAGATGTCAATCCATTGACACCTATGCTCTTATATATGCAGATTGTGGTGGGGTAAAGGGTTTATCTTCCTGACATATTCCTACCTAATTTATGACAGCTAATAAAACCAATGAAAGCATGATGGTGCAACCGATGACATCACCAATATTGGTTTATCATCAAAATGTGCAACTCAACGATACCTTATTCTAGAAACCCAGCACTCTAGTCACTAAATGTATGTAGTGATGACAGCGTCAACATACGGGGCCCAGAGCCTCATGAATAGAATATGGCTGACCTTACGTAGCCAATGAACTTAGCAAAAACTGGAAAGAAATTCTGTATTTCATGTGGGACAGGCGGCACAAACATCCATTTTACAGGCAAAGGATAATACTGGTTGTCATCTTCAGAAAAAAATCTCGGACTGCATCTTCTCTTTGACAGGCTAATGTGTCCTCAGGTAACCTCACAATACACTGAAGATTCTGCTGAATAATTCATACACAAGGGGCATTTTATCAGTAGCATTTTACTATGTAGAGACACTGGCTACAAGGCCCCACGAACACATCGGTGGCGGATAACACATGACTCTGTAGTAAAGTCCGTCATTTATGCCTTGCATTGTACCACTATATCAGTACAGAAGAAAAACAATCTGATGGGAATGTTTATGTTTTCCCAATTATTAATATTCCCTTACTGACAGAGCTAACGTTGACCTTACTGACCAGGCGGCCAAATATATTAAATCTGACCAGTGTCACTTTATGTGGTAATAATTCTGGAACGCTTCAACGGATCCCACTGATTCTGAGACTTTTTTCATGACATAACGCATTTCATGATTTGCATACATTTATTATTATTATTTATTTATATAGCACCATTAATTCCATGGTGTTGTACATGAGAAAGGGGTTACATACAGGGTTATAAATATCGTTTACAGTAAACAAGTTTACAGTGACACACTGGTACAGAGGGGAGAGAGGACCCTGTCCTTGCGGAGTTACATTCTATGGGATAATGGGGAAGAGACAGAAGGTCAGAGGTGCAGCAGCTCTGGCGGTGGTGAGGCGGCTGCTCTGGCGATGGCGAGGCGGCAGAATGGTTATTGCAGGCTGTAGGCTTTCTTGGGTTTTCAGGTTCCGTCTGAAGGATCCGAGGGTGGTGGATAGTCGGACGTGTTGAGGCGTGGAATTCCAAAGATGGGGGATATTCGGGAGAACTCTTGAGGCGGTTGTGTGAGGAACGAATAAGTGTGGTGGAGACTAGGAGGTCTTGGGAGGATCGGAGATTACGTGAGGGAAGGTATTGGGAGATTAGTTCAGAGATATAGGGAGGGGACAGGTTGTGGATGGCTTTGTAGAACAGTGTTAGTAGATTTATGAAAATTTCGCAATTTTCAAACTTTTAATTTTTATGCCCTTAAAGGGAACTTGTCACCAGGTTTGGCCGATTTAAGATACGACCACCGCCTTTCAGGTCTTATCTACAGCATTCTATAATACTGTATATAAGCCCCTGATCCAACCTGCAAGATAGGAAAGATAAGTTTTATTATACTCACCCGGGGGGGGGGCGGGGCGGTCCGGTCCGTTGGGTGTCGCAGGTCCGGCGCCTCCCATCTTCTTATGATCGCCACCTTCCTGCTTGCTTCATGGCTCCCCAGCATCGCGCTCTTGTGCAGGCGTACTTCTCTGCCCTGTTGAGGGCAGAGTAAAGTAGTGCAGTGCGCAGGCGCTGGGCCTCTGACCTTTCCTGGCACCTGGAATCTCCAGGGATCCTCTGTGTCTCTTCTGATTAGTTCTCCCGGTGTGACATCATCGTTGTAGAGTGACATACACATGACATCACATGGGGGTCTGCTAATCAGGAAGGCGCCTGGGATGATGATCAGGTGGGAGGAGATGTGCAGGACTTTGGACTCAATCATGAACTACTGATGTGCCTGCTAGACTTTTTTTAGACTCTAGTTAATGAAGTTTTTTTTTATTATAATTACTATTACTTATTATGGCGCTAAGGGTAATGAAGCATCAAAAAATAGTAACCTTCTCAGGGTCCCAAATACATTGGTCTGGAGCTCATTCATCTCACTATGTGTCGAGTGCTCATATTTAGCGAGGCGCCCTTGTTACCGACACATCTAATCTCTACAAGCACTTCACAAGAACATGGACAAGCCGTCCGATATGAAACTCAATAAAAGGCACAAGGGCATATGTAAGGAAAGGGGATATTTTGCTTGGCGCCTGCACTGGAAAGGCTACCTCTGCAAAAGGTGTTGTGTTCTGCATACTAAATAAGCATGTGTTAATAAGGTACTGTCGCACTAGAGAACTACAATGTTTCTCAACCTGGACACTGGATAAAGTGCATGAACTTCAATGCAACAGATACTACTGGACATTAGGCTTTGTTCACACTTGCGTGGAAGGCTTAATTGGAAATGCTGTTGTATGTGAAAAGAAATATAGTACTGCATATACCTTGGAGAAACCCAATGAAACACCTTAGGGTCTTGTTCAGTAATTGGCAGCACTTTGGACGCAGCACATGTCCCATGTTCACACACAGTTTGTTTTTTTTACATGGATTTTGGTGCCAAAAAAGAAAAGCTTACAAAATCAATACATGGGATAGCTCCATTGAATAGATTTTTCCCAAGTGCATTTACTAAATGTGAATATACCCTTAAAATGTGGGCTTTGGTTTTTCAGCTAGAAGATGTTCAAAATAATTTAACCCCTATGAGATATCTTTCTTGTACTTAATAAGGTAGGAATAACCTTCTCTTTTTTCACACTATTAAATCATTCTTGCTCGTTTTGTTTTTATCTGTTTTTTTTCGCCATGAATGACAGCGCTTTATTTTCAATTATTTCTAATTGAACTTCTAATTTTTTTTTTCTAGTTGCATAGAGAATTTTTAAACTACAATTTATATTTGTGTCCTATAGTGACTAACATTTATTTTCACATAGAATATGACCCAGTTAGAGTAATTGCAGATTAATCACTGGGCCTTTAGGGTTCAGGAAAGTACGGTAAATGGGATGTAATTAGAAATTTTTTCAATAATATGTTTTTATATTTAAATTTTTGTTATCAACACTTGTATAATTTTTACTTTTTTTCTTCTTGTTTTGTGCTTTAAACATCAGAAAAGGCAGTCTTGAAAATGTGACAGTTGTCACAAATAGGGTTGTACTGGATCTAGTTATCTCTGATGTTTGATCACAAGATCGCGGAGTTTAAAAGACGCAGCAGATCTGTCTTTTACAGTTAGGGTACTGTCACACAGTGGCACTTTTGTCGCTACGACGGTACGATCCGTGACGTTCCAGCGATATCCATACGATATCGCTGTGTCTGACACGCAGCAGCGATCAGGGACCCTGCTGAGAATCGTACGTCGTAGCAGATCGTTTGGAACTTTCTTTCGTCGCTGGATCTCCCGCTGTCATCGTTGGATCGGTGTGTGTGACACCGATCCAACGATGCGTTCGCTTGTAACCAGGGTAAACATCGGGTTACTAAGCGCAGGGCTGCGCTTAGTAACCCGATGTTTACCCTGGTTACCATCGTAAAAGTAAAAACAAACAAACAGTACATACTCACATTCCGGTGTCCGTCAGGTCCCTTGCCGTCTGCTTCCTGCTCTGACTGACTCCCGGCCGGAAAGTAAGAGCAGAGCACAGCGGTGACGTCACCGCTGTGATCTGCTTTCACTTTACGGCGGCACTCAGTCAGAGCGGGAAGCAGACTGCAAGGGACCTGACGGACACCGGAATGTGAGTATGTACTGTTTGTTTTTTTTTTAACTTTTACGATGGTAACCAGGGTAAACATCGGGTTACTAAGCGCGGCCCTGCGCTTAGTAACACGATGTTTACCCTGGTTACCCGGGGCCTTCGGCATCGTTGGTCGCTGGAGAGCTGTCTGTGTGACAGCTCTCCAGCGACCACACAACGACTTTCCAACGATCACGGCCAGGTCGTATCTCTGGTCGTGATCGTTGGAAAGTTGCAGAGTGTGACAGTACCCTTAGGTCCAGAAATATTTTGACAGTGACAAATTTTAACATTTTATCTGTTTACCAAAACATTTTCAAGATACAGTAATAACAATATGGGCTTAAAGTGCAAACTTTCAGCTTAAATTTGAGGGCATTCACATCCTAATTGGAGTAAGGGTTTAGAAATTACAGCTCGTTAATATGTAGTTGCCGTTTTTTAAAAAGGGACCGCCGCCATTAAATTGGACAATTATCTAAAAAGCTCTTCAATGGCCTGGCAGCATGGGCTATTCCCTTGTTAGACCATCATCAGTTAAGCAGGTAAAAAGTCTGGATCTGATTCCAGGTGTGGCATTTGCATTTGGAAGTTGTTGCTGTGAACCCACAACATAAGGTCAAAGGAGCTCTCAATAGGCTGAAAATGAAAAAAAAATGATGCTTTGGTAAGCTTGGGATCTCAAAAAGCCTGAATGTCCATGGAACACAACAGTGGTGGATGATCACAGAATCCATTCCATGGTGAAGAAAAACCCCATCACAGCATCCAGCCAAATGAAGAAGACTCTCCAGGAAGTAGGTGTTTCAGTATCAAATTCTACCATAGAG